>NC_052944.1:62678517-62906017 GCF_013358895.1 Oreochromis aureus
ACGTTGACGTGGCTTTAGGTCCCGTTGATGATTGGAAGGTTTTCTACAAAGGTCACAGAGAAACACTTTCCCACCACCACAGTGACGACAGGGTTGAGAACTGGATCCATGTGCTTTGCTCCACTTCTAAACAAAGACAGTGTAAGTTTTTAACCTGAACGTCGCCTGAAATAAAGAGCATCTCTGCCAACGTCTGTTTACATTACAACACTCAGCTTACTGAGAGAAAATGATTCTTCATTTTTCCAAACAGTTCATTCAGTATAACTCCATAAGTTTACTGATCAGACTTCTTCCAAACAATCAGGTTAAAATTACAAGATAAAAATCAATACATCCTCACAGTAACTGCACTTGTAGAGTTACTTTCTGGTGTGGATCTGTTGGTGTTTTTTCAGCTGATGTGGGATGTGGATATTGAAAAGACTTTCCACACAGGCCACAGTTGTACGCTTTAACTCCACTGTGGATGAGTTGGTGAGTTTTTAAGCTTCCAGCCTGGGTTAAAGACTTTCCACACAACTCACAGCTGTACGCTTTAAATCCACTGTGGATGAGTTGGTGAGTTTTTAAGTTTCCAGCCTGGGTAAAACACTTTCCACACAAGTCACAGCTGTAAGGTTTAACTCCACTGTGGATGACTTGGTGTGTTTTTAGGCTTTAAGCCTGGGTAAAAGACTTTCCACACAAGTCACAACTGTATGCTTTAACTCCACTGTGGATGACTTGGTGTTTTTTCAGGCTTTGAGACTGGGTAAAAGACTTTCCACACAAGTCACAACTGTATGCTTTAACTCCACTGTGGATGACTTGGTGTCTTTTGAAGTCTCCAGCCTGGGTAAAAGACTTTCCACACAGGTCACAGGTGTAAGCTTTAAATCCACTGTGGATGACTTGGTGTGTTTTTAGGCTTTTAGCCAGAGTAAAAGACTTTCCACACAAGTCACAACTGTATGCTTTAACTCCACTGTGGATGACTTGGTGTGTTTTTAGGCTTTGGGCCAGAGTAAAAGACTTTCCACACAAGTCACAACTGTATGCTTTAACTCCACTGTGGATGACTTGGTGTTTTTTCAGGCTTTGAGACTGGGTAAAAGACTTTCCACACAGGTCACAGGTGTAAGCTTTAAATCCACTGTGGATGACTTGGTGTGTTTTCAGGCTTTGAGCCAGAGTAAAAGACTTTCCACACAAGTCACAACTGTACGCTTTAACTCCACTGTGGATGACTTGGTGTCTTTTTAAGGTTTCAGCCCGGTTAAAAGAGTTTCCACACAAGTCACAGCTGTATGCTTTAACTCCACTGTGGATGACTTGGTGTGTTTTCAGGTTTTGAGCCTGGGTAAAAGACTTTCCACACAAGTCACAGCTATAAGGTTTAACTCCACTGTGGATGAGTTGGTGTGTTTTTAGGCTTTGAGCCAGAGTAAAAGAGTTTCCACACAAGTCACAACTGTACGCTTTAACTCCACTGTGGATGACTTGGTGTGTTTTCAGGTTTTGAGCCTGGGTAAAAGACTTTCCACACAAGTCACAGCTGTAAGGTTTAACTCCACTGTGGATGAGTTGGTGTGTTTTCAGGTTTTGAGCCAGAGTAAAAGACTTTCCACACAAGTCACAGCTATAAGGTTTAACTCCACTGTGGATGAGTTGGTGTGTTTTCAGGTTTTGAGCCTGGGTAAAAGACTTTCCACACAAGTCACAGCTATAAGGTTTAACTCCACTGTGGATGAGTTGGTGTGTTTTTAGGCCTTGAGCTGAGGTAAAACCCTTCCCACACTCATCACAGCTGTATGTTTTCTCTCTCTTTCTTCTGTGAGGTTTGTCGGCCTCCTGAGAGCGCTGACTTCTCGCTCCATGTTGGTCCTGCAGTGACAGAGATACAAACAGAGGCAGTGAGTGAAATGCAGTCGTGGAACAAACTGAAACTCCCTCCATCAGTGGAATCAAACATGTCAACAAAAACACATTGTAGGTGTGTTACCACCACCTTCTGGTGATAGTATCACATTACAATGATGTGCTACAATGAGAGTTGTAATGAAAACTAGAAAGCGAAAATTTCAGAAGAAATTTTAAGTGTGCCTATGCCGCTGCTATTCAGTGTAGTTTGCCATTCATACAGCTACAGAGAGCAAAACTCAGAAGAGCACCCATTCTCCACCATGAACTATGGTAAAAACAAACACCGCTCACGCTTCACAGATGACAGCTTACAGTTTTGTGTAAAGATGAAGTTATCAGTACAGCGCCGATTTGCAGGCGCTGTGCACACAGGTTCATGAGCAGAAGTCCCATTGTACCACGGCAGATCCGACAATGTTTGCATGAACACGCTTTGAAGCATTACGTTATGGACCACTTTTCACACATGGTTGGTGTACCCAAACAGCCGGCTGTAGCTTTTCAACTCACAGCCCGACACACACCCAAAAACAGCCGAGAGAGCACAGACTACGCCCGAGGCGTGATTGCAGGTGCCGCTCAGGTGGGTCCACCTCCCCTGCAGCGGCACTGCAGACCACACCCCGCCACACACATCAAACACGTAAAATAAATATTTATGCACTTTTGCATTCACTTTTTTTTTTTTTGTTATTTTTACACAGTGTTCTGAATGATGAACAATGGTCTACAGCCAATCTTGTGTATTATTATACCAACTTTGCTTGTAAGATTCAGATAACTATTTAATAAAAGCTAAATATTTTATATGAGAGTAAGAAAGAAAAGTATATCCTTGTGTCCACCTTTCTCTGTTAATGCCCTACCTGGCCCCCTGGCAAAAGCTTTGCTAGATCCGCCCCTGCACAGTTACCAGCTGTCAGCTACACAAAAAAAGGAGCTTGGTGTATATTTGTCTCTCAGAAACAGTTCATAACTTCCCTTCAACTCATTCATGTCACCTAAGAGTAAACCTGTTTCTCCATCACCAGTTCAGCTCTGATGATTCAGTAAGGATATCTGGTTTGGAACAGCCTTTTTACAGCTGTGGCTGCAGCAAACATCAGCTGATACTAGAAATTAAAAGCAAATGAATTCTAACAACAGCTGATCAAGCTTAAACGTGCTGCTGTTGTTTAGCGCGATAAACAAACAAGAGAGAAAAGCCGATCATTGATCAGTTTCATGACTGAAGTTTCAACAGGCGAGAGAATGACAGGGGAGGCTGTCATAAAGTTCAACATCGGTAACTTAGCACGCACACAGCTGTATAGAAACTCTGTCGTGTCGCACGCAGTAGGAGTTATTGTAAGTGATTGAAAAAGTCAGCACAACGAAAATAAACTACACCTAAACTCGGTTTATATCTGACCCAAATAGAGTGCAGGTCATAACTTCTTACCTGAAATTCAGTTCACCTGACGCTCCTGCCTTCGCTTTCCCTGATCCACGATTGACCTCTGCGTTAGCAAACACCGGTCAATCGGCGGTATGTCTCGTTCGCGGCATGTCTCGTTCGCGGCATGTCCTTTCTGTCACACACCGGTGGATAACTGCCCTCTGTTGTAGCTCCACCACCAAACAACTCAGTTATTTTTTCCACATCGACCAGCATCATCGGCCCATATAAACGAAAAATAAGTCCAGCTAAGACACAGACCCTTGCCGAGCGATCGGGCGATGAAACAAATTTTAGCCACCTCACTATCAGCCAAGCCTGGGTGGTTTTTCATGAAGGGTCACTAGCGGCGCTAGCTAGCTAGCAAGCTATCAGCAACACGTAAGAGAATTGTCGCTAATATGGGATGTCCTAATAAAACGAACAGATATTTGAAGTTTACACACCTACATTCTCGCCTGAAAATATCTTGAAAGTTTATTTTGTGACCTAGAAACACGGAAAAAAAGCATTATAGAATGCAAGTGGTGTCCGCCATTGTTTCACTGGCAGAGGCTAGCGGCGCTAGCTAGCTAGCCGGCTATAAGCAACACATAAGAGAATTGTCGCTAATATGGGATGTCTCCATAAAACGAGCAGATATTTGAAGTTTACACACCTACATTCTCGCCTGAAAATATCTTAAAAGTGTATTTTGTGACCTAGAAACACAAATAAAAGACATATAAAACGAAGTGGTGGCCGCCATTGTTTACTCTGCAGAGGCGTGCTATGAATTGTGGGATATGGAGTTTCTGCCCAAGCATAAACTTTTTTGGCTGTACTACTCCGGGTATACCACTAGAGAGAGCCAACACACCACAAATGAAGTCTGTTTCTATGGGGCCAAAAGTAGAATCTTTCTCAGGAGCCTAGAAATTGGCCCAAATTTGCACTAAAATCTAAATATTTCAAAAACTATAAAAGTCATAAACACCAAAAGTCGTACCATACTAGTCCAGCTCCAGCCGCACAAAATTATCTAACATATGTAACCCTATTGTCAAAACTGTTCAGCAGAGGAGCGTGGGAAAATTTTCACTAAAATATTAATATTTAAAAAACTATAATAGTCATAAACACCAAAAGTCACAGCACACCATTCCAGATCCAGCCGCACAAAATGAGGTTTTGCTGCAAAATTTCAGGCGGAAACTGAATAATAATAATAATGATGATAATAATAATAATAAGAAGAATAATAAATCCGATGAATAGTAATATGTGTGCCTCTTGGCATAGGCACACATAATGACATTATTGAAGAAATATTGATCTCAGTAGAAAAACTCTTTTACTTCAGAAAAAAATTTGAATTCAACTGATGATATTGTTGTTTCAATGTGTGTAGAGAAAATATGATCTTTGTATTTTCTTGCAACTTCTGTGGTTTTTGGTTGTGAATGTAGATTCTGTATATATGGATGAGCCCAGGATAGAAAAGATAAAGCTGCTGTTAATGGGTTTTTAAAAAACCAACCAGCTGTACACACAGTTTCAATAACAGTGTAACTGTGATGTTTTTCTCACCTTTTGTGTTGAAGTCATTGTTTCCTCTGTAGTGGCTGAGCTGAGTCCAAATGGCTGAAATTGTTCCTCTGCTGCACCACCACTCTTCTCCTCCTGTTACTCAGCTGGGAGACAAAAAGTATACATGTGTATTTTATCCCTGACAAAAAGAAGCAGATCAAATAAACATGACTAAACTCCTCAGTGACAACAATACCTATGAAGCTTCAAGGTGAAACGACAGAAGCAACTACAAAAAAACAAAGTCATCAGTTGCCTACAAGAACTTGAAAGGAAAAATCACTGACCCCCTGCATTTCACCGCCTTTACCCAGGGATGCTACACCCTGTATATATGGACTTCCATAGATCCACAAAGACGGAGTCCCAATCAGTTTCAATGGTAGCAGTATAAACTCAGCCACCTACAACATTTCAAGCACCTCATTACCATCTTAGCTCCCCTAGGATGGTAATGAGGTTTTTAAAAAACATTTCGAAACTCACTTTGTTAATGTGGAATTCTAAAATTATTTTACAAATGGAGAATTTATTCTACAATTCGTTATCTAAGCATCTAAGAATTCTGTATTTCGATGTGTGTGGCTATTGCGGTTCTCCATATGGTGGTACAAATAGAGGACATAGAGGAAGTGGCACACATCACCAGGGGGTACATGTTGAAGGTGTTAACAACACACAGTGTGGTTAGCTAGGTTAACTCACAAGCAGAATTTAGCTGTGCCTGACTACAATAGAGACTTTCTTCTTTAGATGTTTCTGAAACAAGAAGGTGTAGTAAACAGAGTTTTGTTTCAGAAAAAGGGGTAATGTAATTAAAACGACATACATAAGCACTGAATGTTTTAATCCTACTAACACATACACACACATGCAATGAAGCTCATGAATACCAGATTGTATTTTAAGCCTGTGTTTCTGATTTTATCATCTTGTTCGGCTCACTTAGTAAGATGAGAAACGATATATGAACTAGTGGACTAATATTATATTAGGAAAGATGATTGAATGATAGCAGGGGTGAACAGAATGCAGCAGAGGGTTTAAATGAGTGAGACTAACAGATTCTTAGGTTGTTCCTGATGATCAGATAAATGATGAGTTTAAAATCCAGTGAAGGAACGAAGAAATAAAAGAGGTCAAAGATTTTAAGATTTTAGGACTAACTTTTCCTGTGGTAGAATGTAGACAATGTATGAAAAAATCTTTACTGCAGATACTAATTTTACTAATTTATTAATAAGAATTTTGTGTTGTAAGATTTATGAGTTTCATGCTTTCATAGTGGTACTTAGGAGAGCTTGACATTTTTCTCAGGTGGTACACACTGTAAAAAGTTTGAGAAACACTGATAAGTGTATGTGTGCTTTTGGAAAACATTTAAAGCTGCAGTACAGAATCTTTGAAACAAGCTTAAAACATTTTTAGAATATAAACTCTGCTTCTCTTTATAGCTCCTCTCTCCAGCAGGGTGGGTGTGATGTTTTTCTGCTAAAAAGAAACATGGTCTGAGTCCTACCTAACTATATAAAGAGTAACTGAAGGTTAAATGCAGCTAACATGTCCTGTTTTAAGCCAGACACTCACACCTCCGCTCCGCTGCGTCTCAGCCATCATCGCTCTGGCTGAAGCACCCCCAAAAATGCGCCAATATTGCCCCTGTTTCCAGCGCAAATGAGGACGTCTGATTTTGGAAGTAAAAGTCTCCGCCTGATTGCTACCATCAAAAAGAATCGTACTCCAACAGCTCCTGGATGAGGTCTTCTGCTGCTCTCCTCGGTATCTGTTCACAGTTTATTGTGAAGCCGTTGAGAGAAGAGTGAGGCTGCGTCCAGCCCGGATAGATTGGAAAACGGCGTTCTCTTCTGAAAACATTCCATGTCCACACTAGCTGTCCTCGCTACCTAGCCTGACCTGTCTCCCCAATGTGATGTTTGTGTATTGTATGTACGGTCGGCAAGGTCTGTCATCTCAGTTGTGGGCAAAAGACCTGCAACTGACAAATAAAGGCTATCTCATCATCTCATCTCGAAAACTTCAGATTTTAAGATGTTTTCATGCAGTGTGTGATTTTGTGACACTTTATAGCGTCACAAATGTATGTGACAATGTATGTGACACTTCATACATTGTATACATTCTACCACAGGAAAAGTTGCCTCCATTTTTAATAGTTTTTATTCATATTTTGTTATAATTTATTCTTTTTGGGGAGTGTTTTTTAATGGTCTGATCCTAGAATTGCCCCTGGCTGGGAGTAAATAAAATACAGACGCATCTGGAGATCATCCAATGAAGTCCTATTCTAAAGGCTGATCTGAGGAGCATTCCTCACACACACCTTAATAACGTAAGGGGGACGGGCGGCGGGGGTAGCCCTTTGGCACCCCTGCTCAGTAGGCTTCCACTACTCTCTGTCTCTATTATTCACCCTGGGGTTGCCCTCCCCCAGACTTGTACCTGTGGCTTCCTGTCCTGGGGGTTGGTTGTTCTCCTGCCCTGCACCCTTTGTTCATATTCAAAGACTAGTTTTCTGTATGTATTCTTACCCCCTAGGAACCGCCATAATATAATGTTGCAAGCAATCACGAACTCTACAGTCTGTCTAACTCCACTGTATACCAAGCAATCTATTATTCTCACCAGAGAAAAACTCAACATAAACTGAACCCACCGGGGTAAAACTGATTTCGCAACACAATGTGATTGTTTTCTAACAAAAAACAGTTTGAAACTTAAGTTAGACTTGTGTTTGTAAATGAACCGCCCCATGTTGTGTAGCTTTCTGGATTTTATACTTATTGGGCTACATATTTATTTATTATACAGGCTATACAGTACATAATATCAAAACTCACATGTTTTATGTAACTAAAGTGTGTAATTATGTGGGCTACAGACAATAACTAAGTTATAGACTATATTTATATGAAAAACGTGTATACTTACTGCATTTGAATCATTTTAACCATATGTAACCACCTGCATATGTGTTTGGGGGGGAAAAAAGGCTTTGATTTTGCCAGTCTGTCTAACTCCACTGTATACCAAGCAATCTATTATTCTCAACAGAGATAAACTCAACATAAACTGAACCCACATTAAAGTTAGCTCGGTGCTTACCTTTAGATGAGCCCACAAACCGAGAGTAACTCCGTGATGAAGCTGGAAGTCTTTCCAAACAGAAAACAGATCAGGGAGCAGAGACCCACGTGGTTCACGCTGATCTCAGCTACAATACAGGAGACAAGGATGTGCAGATCGACGGTAGTGGTATATGTTCCTGTAAGTTTACTACTTAACTCCCGTTTAATGAAAAAGCAGCTCTCTCTGCTCGACTCCTCTCCTGCACACACACTTTGCTCCGCCCCCTTTTCCCAGCTCTGCTGTGATTTGTGGCTGTGCGGTCACCTGACTCAGCTGCACAACGTAACCACGTGGGTTGTTATTTCAAAATTAGCGCCTATCTCCTTTCCTAAACTCTTTCCTTGGCCTCGAGGAAAACGTCATCGTGAAAAGGAGAATTGCTAAGGACTCAGGGAAAGAGAGGAGCGGTGCTGAGAATTAGAACAGCCTTTTTTAGTAGTGCACACAGCTAACTCTCTCTGCTGAATATGTAAAGAATAAAAGTGTTACTGTGTTAGATGCCTGAATGTTGCTCATGGTCTGATGGGAAATAATGTTTTCTATTCTTTAGCACATGGAACAGTCAGCCGTTCACAGAGTTCAGGTTTAAAGGATGAAATCGTTTGTACTGATGCATCTCTCCTCTGGATAAATCTGTTCAATGACAAAAAGACTGAGGTGATGGTTTTTGGTCGCCCTAAATGTGTATTTAGATGCCAGCTGATGATTGTCCCTTAATGTAATCAGAACTGAGCATAAACATAGAGCAGATTGTGCTTGTGCTGTAGCAGCACCAAAACTGTGGAACAATCTGCCTTTAGAGATAAGACAGGCCTCTCCTGTTTGTTTGTTTATTATTATTTGATTCTATGCTATTTTATCTTGTTTTAAATATAGGGCTTTTAAAATTTTTATTTATTTATTTTTTACCATTTTGTTTTATTCTTTTGGTCCTGTGTTGGGTATTTTAAAGTGCTTTATGAATAAAGGAGGTTTGGATCGGATTGGATAAAATTAAATACATATTGTTTTCTTAGAATTTACTGTTGTGATCCAGTGTATCTCTTTTTCTCCTCCTTGTTAAGGATCTCTGTGACTACAATAAAATTCCCTCCATCCATCACTGAACTGCACTGAAGTAAAACTTAATCCTAAGGGCTGCAATACACCAAAGGACATCACTAATAAACACTAATTATACAGAACCTTAAGCTCACTTTGATTAGTCAATATAGATTATAACCTTGAGCTCATATTTTGTTCTCTGTTCTTCTTGCACCAACTTTTTTTTCTGCAAGTAAGAATAGTCGTTAAGAACTATCTTCAGTGTAAAGAAGAACAAGAAGTATTGGAAGTGATTGTACAGCCCCCACAGAGCACATCATCAAGTTTGTCCAGGATTACATGAAGAGAGAGAAGGATGTGAGGAAGACTACATCCACAGAAGATCTGTGCTTAGTTCTCCAAAATGTTTAGAACAACCTACCAGCTGAGTTCCTTCAAAAACTGTGTGCAAGTGCACCTAGAAGACTTGATGCTGTTTTGAAGGCAAAGTGTGTTCACACCAAGTATTGATTTGATTTAGAGTTCTCTTTTGTTCATTCACTGCATTTTGTTGATTGAGCTAGCAGGGCTCAAACTAGAACACCGATCAGTCATATTTGTAGGTAATAACCTTCAACTATTAAAATACATTTTGCTAAAGTGACTGTAATGTCTCCTGTATTTGAACAAAATACGAGAACACAGATAACCAATGTTGTGATAACCTTTATCTCTCACCTGGGTTTGCTGGTTTTGTCAAGTCAATTAATACAAAGGAGGACTGGCTTTGTTGAGCTTCCTCAGTTAAAACACTAACACAGGCACACACTTAACCTGTATTTTTGTAGGAAAATTACATTCTGGCAACTTAAGCTCACCATCTGCAAACTTAACATGTGAAGTTCAAGATTACAGAAAACAAACTGAAGCAGAATTAAGAGAAACTCTATATTTGTTTCTTTATCAGTACCTGTGAGAAGACTGTTCATACTGTGTTGTTCTCTCTACAAAGGTTTCTACCAGTAAATCTCAGAAAGACACACATTTACACATTTATCATCAGGTCCCGAGCTACTACTAAAGATACTGTTACTGTGGTACGTGCATATCTTTGGAAATAATGAAATAGGTGGCAAAACTGGAGAATTATAATCAGTTAATTAACTAAAAGATAGAAAACAAGTAGAAAACCAAATTGAAAGGAAATATGTGTCGGTGTGGCCATATTCATCAGCATGAACATCAGACAACTTCAGGTTCTGTCACGACCGGGCAGCCAACACAAGGAAGAGGACTCAGATGCAGACACCACACAGAGGCTCGGAGGAACAGTGTACAACAAGATTTTATTTTGGCAAAATCACTAAATATGAACTAAAGGTGAGAGGCAAATGAATGTACCCTCTGGAATTGCTCAAACCCATACACTAACACACAATGCTACAAACTCAGGGGGACTAAGAAACTGAAAATTAACCCACACTATGGCAAGCAAGAGACTCAGAGTAACAAGATTCAATACTAGAACATTAGTGGGACACTATGAACAAGAGCTGAACTATGAAGTACTAAGCTATATTAGAGCAATCTCAGTAATTCACTCAATAGTCACAAAACATGAAATCATGAGACAAGAGTCAGACTACGTGTGTTGTAGCAGAGTAGTTGGGGTCTGGGATGCGGGTCCTCCCTGCTGCTGCAAAGCCAGGGGCGGTCTGCTTGTCTCCACCCCAGGGAAAAGGGTAACATACACACATCACGATAAAAGATCATACGATATAATCACACACACTCACACTTTGAACTACACTGAAGTGTTTTAAGAACCTATGTAGTTATAAGATTATATATTGTGAAGATTTAATAATTAGGATTAATGTGTGACCTTTGACCATGTTGTGACCTATTATCAGAAGGCAAAGCAAAGGGTTAACCTAAGGGTGTGGCTGTGGGCTGGGCCCTCAGCCAGAGCCCTGCGTGTACCCTGGCCTGTACCTGACCCCTGCAGTTGTGTTTGGGCGTGTGGGAAAGTTACCCAGCAGCAGGGGGCGGGGATACTGGTCCCTGTATATTAGGGGACCAGAGGACACCCCAGCACTTTTTCCCCTCTGCTGTTACTCTCTGTCCGTCTCTGTGTTGCTCTGCTGTCTGTGCTTAAGGCTGTACACCCCGGGGTTTTGCTTTGCTTGCTTTCTGCTTTGTAATTCTCTTGCTAAATGTCTGTATGTATTTTTCCTGCTGTTCATATGATTCAGTGTATTAAACTCTGTTCCAAGAATTCTACTCTTTTACAGAGCATCTTTTTGAGTGTCTTGATTTTAATTGGATCTAAAAGGGTTGGATCTCCACATCGTTGGTGGGAAAAGGTTATCAGGATGGCTTCAAAATTTGCGACCACAGGCTCACAAATGACGGCTCACTTGACCGCTGGTGTTCACGTTAGCATGACCTTTGCTACGGTGGACTAATAATCAAAAATAAATCTGATGTAACGAGAATGTAAATACAAAGTAGGATTAAATCATTAAATGTCTTCATTCTTCAAAGATCTCCACAGAACAACAAAAATATACAAACTTAACAATCAGACAAACCACCTCAAAATAAGTATTTTAGTACAGAGGAGGCAGCATTCAACTTTTATGGAAGCAAAAAGTGCAGAAATAGGAACACAGACTGATCCGGTGGCTTTCTGGATTTTTCTGTGTGGACGCTTCATCTTATTATTGTTGTGACTTTTTTCTAAGTGATTCATTTTCCCACCTCTACACTCAGTCTTAGGGTTCCTCCACCTGTCACACTCACTTTAACCTCTGATTACTTTTCAGAGTCCTTTTCACTTTGACTTCACTTCTGTACTTCTACTTAACTACAGATGAACTACAGAAGTGTCTGATTATCAGTAATAATCTATAATTTACTGAATAATATGGAGAATATAAAGCAGAAGCTGTGGGATGACTTACTGTAGTCAGGAGTTCAGGAGAATCCTCAGAGTTTCTGCTCCTCATCATGATGGAAAAATGAAAACATGTTGATGCTCTTTGAGCTGGAATCAGTCCAAAGCAGCCGTGAGTGTGAACCAACAGACATCATTATAATAACTCTGACATGAATCCTGATAGAAATCCTGCTCACTGACCTCTCTAACTGTAACTCTGTCACTGACACATCTGCCAACATCTGTTCCTGTAACAGCTCAGAGGAGTTCAGCACTTCCTCCCTGATTATTATCATATGACTATGAGGTCTGTGTGAAACACATTTTCAGCCTTTTATGGACACGTTTCATAAATCTGCACATTTTTCCCTGTTCAGCAGCGTAAAAATCTGAATTGTTGCCTGAAGGCCAAAAGATGCCAAACAGATTTAGGTTCCCAAGTCGACCATTACAGTATAACGTTCCACTTGAATCACAACAGACAAGACCAGGAGATACAAAAACAAAGTAAGAGAAGTGTTACGACCCGGCTCAAAAGCCGCAGCATAGGCTTCAGAGGGGCTTTTAATTCATTTACGGCTCCTAGAGGAACCTTTGGAGGGAGGAGGTGTTACGCCCCTCTGCAGCCCCTAATCTCCAAATCAAATCAAATCAAATCAAATCACCTTTATTGTCACATCACATGTGCGGGTACACTGGTACAGTACATGCGAGTGAAATTCTTGTGTGCAAGCTTCACAAGCAACAGAGTTGTGCAAAATACAATAACGTGCAACAAGCAAAATATAAAAATGGTTAATCTAAAAGTAATAAATATATGTACCATATATAAAGGTATATACATTACTGAATGTGTGTACTAAATATGTTTTTTCGTGTGTGTGTGTGTGTGTGTGTGTGTGTGAGTGTGTATATACATGTTTTACAAATGAAATAGAGTAAACAATAAAATAAGATATATAAAATATAAAATATACAGAGGTAGGTATGTGCAAAACAGTGGCATTAATGTACAGTATGGAGTGCATAATGTTGAAGTTCCAGTAGTGAGGGTGAGGTGTCTATGACGTGTTCAGCAGTCTGATGGCCTGGTGGAAAAAGCTGTCTCTCAGTCTGCTGGTACGGGACCGGATGCTGCAGAACCTCCTTCCTGATGGAAGTAGTCTGAAGAGTTTATGGCTGGGGTGACTGGAGTCCTTGATGATCCTCCCCGCTTTCCTCAGGCACCGCTTCCTGTAGATGTCTTGGAGGAGGAAGCTCACCTCCAATTATCCGTTCAGCACACCGCACTACTCTCTGGAGAGCTTTGCGGTTGTAAGCGGTGGTGTTGCCATACCAGGTGGTGATGCATCCAGTGAGGATGCTCTCAATGGCACAGCGATAGAAGGTCCTGAGGATGCGGGGCTCATGCCGAATCTTTTCAGTCTCCTGAGAAAGAAGAGGCGCTGCTGCGCCTTCTTCACTGTCTTGTTTATGTGTACTGACCACGTAAGATCCTCAGCCAGATGTACACCAAGGAAGCGGAAGCTGCTCACTCTCTCCACAGCGGGCGCCGTTGATGGTGATGGGGTGTGTACTCCTCTGCACCTCTGGAAGTCCACTATCAGCTCCTTTGTCTTTGCGACGTTGAGGGTGAGATGGTTGTCTTGACACCAGTGGGTCAGGGCGCTGACCTCCTCCCTGTAGGCTGTCTCATCACCGTTGGTGATAAGACCCACCACTGTAGTGTCGTCCGCAAACTTCACAATGATGTTGGAGTTGTTAGTGGCCGTGCAGTCGTGAGGTGTAGAGTGAGTACAGGAGAGGGCTCAGTACACACCCCTGTGGAGCACCAGTGTTCAGTGTGATGGGGGATGAGGTGGTGCTGCCCAGTCTGACCACTTGGCGTCTGTCAGACAGGAAGTTAAGGATCCAGCTGCAGAGGAGCTGCTCAGTCCTAGATCCTGCAGTTTCCTGTCCAGCTTCGAGGAACGATGGTGTTGAATGCTGAGCTGTAGTCTACAAACAGCATTCTCACATACGTGTCTCTCTTCTCCAGGTGTGACAGGGCAGCATGGAGTGTCAGGGCTATGGCGTCATCAGTGGACCTGTTGTGGCGGTATGCGAACTGTAGAGGGTCCAGTGAGTCGGGTAGTGCGGAGCAGATGAAGTCCCTGACCAGCTTCTCGAAGCATTTGCTCACGATGGGGGTCAGGGCTACAGGTCGCCAGTCGTTCAATGATGAGATGGTGGAGGATTTGGGTACAGGGACGATGGTGGCCATTTTGAAGCAGGCTGGGACTACAGACAGAGAGAGGGAAAGGTTGAAGATATGTGTAAACACTCCAGCCAGCTGAGCCGCGCATGACTTGAGGACGCGGCCGGGAATCCCGTCCGGACCAGTAGCTTTGCGTGGGTTCACTCTCCTGAAGTACTTCCGCACATCCTCCTCAGTGTGTTCAGCTGTTGCTAATAGACCACACCTAGTCAGGTGTGGATAAAAGCTTACCTGAGACAGGCTTTCAGAGAGGCTCATTAGTCCTTGCCTGGGTGATACCAGCTGTTTTAGCCAACTTGCGTTGCATTTTAAGATAAAACCTCTTTTCACTGAAATTCTAGTGTTCGTCTCCTTATTCATGTTGCAGCTTTTGAGCCGGGAGGTAACATAAGGGAGAAAGTTAACAGAAGGAGAGGGAGAGAGAAAAAATAACACAGTAGGCAAACCACAGCAACTACCAACATATGCATAAATAACAGTAAATAATAAATAATAATAAGTGCTCACCGGGCAGCCAAGCAGCCACCAGGAGTGAACCCAACCAGACGGCTGGAGTCCTTCTCCCAGCCTCCAGCCCCAGAATGGAGAACGCTGGTGTGTCAAAACCTCATTCCTCACTCTGCTCGCTCATATGTGGTGTTGATGTGTGCTGTTTTAAATCGCATAAAGTCTGAATATGTGAAATTAACTTAGAGTTATTTGATTGATGTAATTGCAGGAGTGGGAGTTGTTTATTCTAGTTTTCGTGCTCACGTGTCTCTGATCTTTAATGTTCTCACAAACATTAAAGACCATCATCAGCCAAAATGATGTCACTGTATAAACATGTATGTTGTACTATGGAGGAGGCAGCATTTAGCTGTAGCCTCCATAAAACCACAGCTGTTCTGGAGAACTTTGTCCAAAGTTTCAGTGACAGAGAAGCAGCAGAAGAAAGCTGATATAAAACTGATGAAAGATGAGCAGCAGAAAATAGTCTACAGGGAGAGAGAGCATGCAGCGCTGCAGCACTTCCTGGAAATCACATGACTGTAATGAGAGTACAGGGCAGTGACTGAGTACACTTCCTCTTTGTGATGGAGGTGATTTTCTTCTTTATATCGTGTCAGATAAAGTCTGACAGGTTTTCTTCAATTCATTTCATTTGATTTGTTTTCACAGATGAAACCAGTCAACAGTAAATCAGATGTTAACTCCACATGACCTTCATCTGTAAGCAGTAACTGCTTCCTGTTGTGTGTGTACTTGTGAAACAGCACTGGATCAATGCATATAACTGATGTGCACATGTCCAACAGAAGAAGGTCGTCATCGTCTGTCCTGTTCCTTATTCTGTCATTATTGCTCCCAGAAATGTGTTATTATTTCAAACATGTGAAGCTGAACTCTGACACATAACATCAAACAGCTCAGCCAACTAGTCACACATTCAAATGTAATGCAGCTCTTTGAGTGTTTGAACCTGCTGTTGTGTTGCTTTTGTGTGCTGGTGTCACTGATGGCTGCTGCTGCCGTGACAACAAACACACAACCACTGTCATGTTGTCTGTCTGTGTGTTAGCAGTGTAGACCTTTGTTGTTAGGGCCAAAGCTCAAAGTTGACTTTCAAAATTAATGTAAAGAAACCACGTGGAGTTTAATATCTGATATGAAAGGAGACAAAGAGAGCTGAACAACACACAGTTTATTTTTTCAATACGACGTCACAATGACGCTATAAAGTGTCACAAAATCACACACTGCATGAAAACATCTTAAAATCTGAAGTTTTTGAGATGAGATGATGAGATGGCCTTTATTTGTCAGTTGCAGGTCTTTTGCCCACAACTGAGATGACAGACCTTGCCGACCGTACATACAATACACAAACATCACATTGGGGAGACAGGTCAGGCTAGGTAGCGAGGAAAAAAAAAACATCGAAATGTGTAACACAAAAGGGTAATACAGGAATGCACAGATATCAACACACCATATCACAATAAATACAGACAAGCAACATGGGAAAGTGTTCCAGTGTTCCAGGCCTGGCAGCATGAGGTGTATCACGGTGCGTTCACACCGAACGTGATAGATGCGACCAAAAAGCGCCAGACGCCCCTAGCTGGAAGAGCCTCGGGAAGAAGGAGGAGAAAAATAAGAACATTGTTTCTGCCCTGGAGAGCCTGCTGCCTCATCAGAAAACTACTGATTGCTAGAATGAAGGGCTTTGGCTGGACCAGCCCCTTTGAACTAGGTCAGAGCATCATGTCAACAGGCTCCTGATTGGTTGTCGCGGCGCGACTTGATGCTGGAGTTCAGATTTTTCCAACACGAGCGGTAGGTGTGATAAGCGCGAATGCACAAAATGCACCACACAAACTGCAGTGTGTATCTTACTTCGTGCTTCAAACGCATCAGTCGCGCTACTTGGTTGCGCGAATCAGGCAGAAAAGCGCTTTCGCGACGGAAATATGCTTCTGAAGTTTCACGCGACCCCCAGTCGCGCTTCATCGCGCTTCATCTCGCTTCATCTCGCTCCTCAATTGACTTTACATGTAAACCTGAAGCTCTGGTCGCGTCTATGGCGTTCTGTGTGAATGCACCGTCACTCCTCCTGTTTTCCACCTGGAGACAGTGTTTACACTGTAATCTGCCTTTGGTGGCTTTGTGGCAGAAACTGTGACATTCAGCAGTCGTCTCATTGTTCTGACACACAACACGAAACTATCCACTACACAACACACTAACTACACTTTAACTACACACTCCAAACACGCTAAATGTCACAAATCTCTCACATCTCAAAACTCGCTCTCACTCTCTCTCACCACCGTCACTCCTAAAACTTTCCCTCTGCCTAAATAACCAAATGCCATGTTGCCATATCATTTATTGATTGGTACATTTTTCCGACAATAAGAAAAGGTGTTTTTTGGTTTTTTTGGAGAGTTTTCAAGAGTACTTTCCTTAGAAAAGTCCAGAAGTAAATAAAACGATAGTATTCAGGAAACATATTGTTTTTATCATGAGGCTGGTTTTACATGGTCGATCAACACAATTTAAAAACTGGTAAATAGTTTGAAATCCACACTTTTTACACAAAAATGGAGAATCAGGGTTGTCTTCGGCTGACACAGCATCTTGTTGCTATGTTATCTTAAATTGTTCATGTGATTGGTTTACCGTGACTACTTCTCTTTCTCAGCCAATCAGCAGCACTGGTGAGATTTTTTCATCCCTTCCAGCTCCCAGTAAGCTGAAGACAGCTTCAACCGTCTGTGTGTTGAAAAATAGTAACGTGTCTGCACTGCATTTTCTTCTTAATAATGGTAGCGGTGTTGTAACGATAGAAATAGTAATTAGTTGGATTACTAGTTACTGAAAAAAGTAACGCTGTTACTTTAATGCTGTCATTCCCATCAGACCTCCTCACACTTTGAACTCATTGTTATTCTGAATGTTTCTATTTTCACTTTGTTTCTATTTTTTTCTTCTCTCTGTGGTGATTCTTTGGTTTTCTTAAGTATTTCTGTGCCTCCCTGTCTGTGTTTACTCCTTGTCTCTATAGTTAATCACTTCCTGTTTTATTTTGAAAGAATCTGTTCTCGTGTTTTTTTTTCTCACTTTACTTCCTACTCCTGTCTCTCCACACAGATTTTTACCTTCCTGCATTGACTCAGAGCCCTAAAAACACAAAGCTGCGTTTAACGTTTACAACAATTTCTGCATTTTATCATTTTAGCCACAGCTTAAGAGTCCACTCATGAAAAGACGACATTTTAACTGATATCAGGATTAACCCTAACCCCTAACTAGTTAAAAATGTCAGAATACATGAGGGAAAGGGAACATGTCAGTGACCTCCAGCTGTAAAACCATTCCTGTTTTGAGGGTTGTCTCATTGTTGTCCCAAACTGTTAAGATGAAACTGATTAACAACTTCCTCTGATTAGTCACTAGCTAGGATAGTGCATCTGAATTGGGAGAAGTGAGATGACAGAATTCAGTTGAATACAATCTGTTGACTTAAAGCATTGTGTCAAGATAAGTAGGAAGACCACGCTATAACGGACAGTTTAAGGAAAAGCTCAACTTTACAAGGAATCTTTTTTTTTGTTTTGTTTTTGGACAGAAAGATGAGAAGTTTGAAGTCTGAGCTCTGGGCTTGAGTCACGATGTAGTTTGGTTAGCTTAGCTTAGCATGATGGCTGTAAACAGGGCGAGCAGCTAGCTTGTCTCTGTCCACAGTCAAAGATAAAGAGCAGCTGTACCTGGGCCTCCTTGTTCTGATGGTTCTTTGTCCATAACTGATGTCTTCAGTTCTCACTGCTGAGTAGACCACAGCTGAATCAGTCTCTGTACAATAAACACATTAAAATTACTGCAACAGTGCTGTGATATTATTACACTACAGCAATAGAGACATTTCATTCTGTTCTTTTAAGCTTATTAGAAGCATTAAATGGTGTCTTTTTATAAATAGCAGAAACTTTTCACAGTTTTTATTTTTAATCTTAACACCTCTGCTGCAAAACAGTGAGAACAAAGAAATCAGGATGTTTCTGAGAAAAAGAAGAAGGGCGGCCACAGAGCTGCAGGCTGATGCACTTTTACCGCAGAGCATACATGCATGACCACTGTTATCAGTTACTCTTATCAGCCAAACTCAAACACACTGCAGCAAGAAGCTCCATCAGTGTCAGACTAACTCGAGTCAAAAAGAAGCTGCTGTGTTTTACATGCAGATCAAGTTTAAAAGAATAAAAAGTCACTGATGGATATAAAGGACATTTTATCTGTTCAGTCTCTTCATATGTCTCATGGTAACACGTTACATATCTGTTAATGGAAAATTGTATTTTGTAGTCAGTATAAGCTTTTAATGATATAAGTTTGCATATGAAAGAATACTGCATAATGACCTTTTTATGATTTACACTGTTGTCCATTATAAGACTTGTTTCTGTTTTATAAATTCTTTCTCACGGCGATAATAGCTGAATAAGCTATTATTATTTCACTCCTGCCAGGAAAGAGGACAGCTGGACACTTTTATCTTCACTCCCTTTCTGTATCCAACAATACACATACACACTAACATTCCTCTGTCTATGAACAGACGTATTCATCACTGTATTATTTTTGTATATAAATAAAGACCAGAGCGGTAACAGAGCGCTGATCACAGGGCCCCACTCTCTGATGTGAGCGCTCTGTGACCGCCCTTGCAAGTCAAATCTGCAGCGTGTGTGTCTTCACTCTCAGACTCTTAGCTGAAGAAGTGTCTTTAGAATAAATCTCTTGACAATATCTTAACTGTGTGTGTACCGACAAACACGCATGTGTGGGCCTCATCTGAGCTCTGACATTTATGGCTCAGTCACAGCACTGCTGAATGTGATGTCATCCAACAACAAACACCTTTAGATTTGATGCAATGGTCACAATGGTGACAAGTACAATTTACTGTATCTTTACTGTGATAAGAAGCTGAAACTGTTTCAGAGCTGCTGATTGGCTCTTTGGGCCATTTACCTTCAGGTCATGGGCGAATCACTAAAGTTGTTCAGAGAGAGAAATGTGCACTGATCAAGCAAAGAAATTGAAACATTTCAGACTGAAGAAACTGAACTGTTTCCTAATTCATGTGACTCTGACCTTTGACCTGTTTATTTATTATCTTTACCCAAATAATTGGAGCAGGGCTTGAAATCTTTGGCTTCCATAAGCTGTAAAAACTTTAGATTTGAAGATGTAATCTCTTCAACTCGATGTTGTTTCTTGAATCATTTTCAAATCATTTTCAACAAAGCTGAATCAGGTCAGCTTTGTTCTTGGTGCTAACAGTGAAGCTGAAGGTCAGATGCTTCGAGAACACTGATGTCCTCCAAGGCTATAATGTTGTTGCAAAAGTTTAGGATGATCCATAAAAAACAGGTAATATAATGGTAAACACTATAAGTAAACACTTTTATGATTTAAGAATCTAAATTATGACCACAGAATGGAAACAAAATACCACAATGATTAAAAACGAATATGTACAAACCTTCAAGTTTCCTGTGAACACAACGTCTCACCCGCAGAACCAGTAACACCAGTAGAACCACAACATAGACTGATCCAACAGGCAACAGCACAGAGAGAGGAGGAGTAGAGAGTGATGGAGGAAGAGTGATGGAGGTGGAACCAGGTGGAGGTGTGGATGTAGGTGGAGGTGAGCTGCTCAATGTAGGTGGAGGTGTGGTGGTGTGTTTCTCAAAATAAAGTAAACACAGTCATTAAGTTGTCGTCACATTGTGAATGTTGAAACCTGCAGAAACACAGACAGGTGAGTGTGTCACCTGTGACAGTGATCCAGCTGTTAGTGAGGGAGGGGCTGTGTGTCTGTGAGGGTGTGTCTCAGCTGGAGCAGCCACAAAGACAACAGCTGGAGAAACATCTGTCTACCTCTGACATCCACCAGCTCATCCATACAACAAACAAACATCAACAACCAGGAAGCAGCTTCACCTCTGATCACACACACACTCAACTCTACTCACTCACCTGGAGGATCAACAACACTAAGATAGATGCTGCTGAGATCCCATAAGCGTGTTTCTCTCACATCAGCTCAACACTCGTATGTCATTAATCGTCACATTCTGTCTGTCCTGCAGATCCACCCGGTTCTTAAAAGATGGATGCTGATAAAATGGATCAAAGTGACCATCCCAGTGCAAAATGACAACTTCTGACTGCAGGTAAGCTTTTGTCCACTTTAAAAATTTGATCTTGTTGTTTGGAGCTCGACATGTCAGAGTGACGTCCTGTCCAGACTCAGCTGTGATGAATTTATGGTCTGAAAGAGGAAACAACACAGAGCAGAGAGGTTAAAGGTCAAAGTACAATTATGAACTGAATGATTAACTTTAAGTATTTTATTTATTTCCTTTGACATTTAAGTTTTTAATCATGTTGGATTTAATGAACCTCTGAACATCCACCAGGTCACCAGTGACCCACTGAGGGGGAATTTTAGCCTCATGCTAAACATGCAAAGAGTCAGAAACTACAAGATGTTAGCTTCCACAGAACAACAACATGTGCTGATAATAAGTGAACATAATGTGTGAGAGAAAGCAAGTGTCCACCCAGCCTCGTGTCTCCTTCACACACACAGAGACAAACTGAATCCAGATTAAAATAATCCTCCTGTACTTCTTGTTATCTCACAGAGAAACTCAGTTCAGTTCAATCTCACCTGCAGAGACGAAGACAAGGACAAACAGCAAAGTGGAGCAGAGCAGCGCAGTGCCAGCAGCCATCTCTGTGTCAGTTTTCAGTGTAATTTCAATTATCAATCGATATTTTTTTTTCACTTTGTTGTCACTGTTTGCCTTTTTAGATGATGTCACATCATCTATGTGACTCTCTTCACGACAGTCCAGTTCAGTTTCCAAATATTGATCCACTGATCCACCTCAACACAGAGACAAACTACAGCATTTCATCCATTTACACACAGCTTCATCAACACTAACTCCACACACTCAGCTTACCAGTGACTGTCAGGTTAACCATGTTACTGATGGGACCCTCTCTGGACTCACACCAGTAAACTCCACTGTCCAGTTGGACAATGTGGTTGATGATGCATAAAATACCGTCTAATCTTCAAAACCCATCTCCACACAGAGTCCTGTTTCCCTTGCTTGTGTTTCTCCTCAGAGTCCATCCAGCAGAGCTGTCGTCCTCCTCACAGCTCAGAGACACAAAGTCTCCTTTAAAGAACTGAGAGCTGCTGGGACTCACAGTCAGACGAGCTGTGAGAGAGATGATTAAAATAAAGAAGACCATGAGAAAAAGCTTTTTCACAAAGAAACCAGGAGAATCTTTGTTGGTTTGTTTCAAATGAGGAGCAGAAAATGATCCAGGAGTTTAGCTCATGCAAAAGATAATCTCCTAAAATCCTGCCCATGTATCATGAAATAACTTTTTAGAGATGCTGCTCTATGATATCATACAGATACTAAAGTCTAAACATGACAGTCTGCATTCTGAGCTTTAACCTCACAGGGATTACTTGTGCATACACTGACCTCATGATATCTATTATAAACATTCATCATTAAAGACAGGAAATTAGGAAACGAACAACGTTTTCTCTCCAAGTTAAACAGAGATTTGCAATCTGTCTGCAGGTAAAAACTTAACAGAAATCGAGCTGTTGGTAGCCATGTGCTCATCGTGTGTCACAGGACCAAGAAAGCCTCGTTAAAAAGCAAACATTGATGGTCACGTTTTATATCACCCTTTAGTCCTCTTATTTTTAATTAGGTTTTTATTGGGATTTAAACATTTAAAACACTTTATGTTTAAGAATCTGTTCCTTTCTGCTGTTATTAAAATCATTAACTAGTATTCAGGGACTAGTCTACAGAAAACACATAACTAACCCCTTCAGCTCTTTTTTACTGAAAAGTTATAAAGTTTGATGAAACTCCCAAAACTCTTAATATAAAGACTGGAACACTTTTGCTAAATTGATAGAACTTTATTAATCCCTCAGGTAGGTTCCTCTGGGAAATTCAGTTTCTGGTAGCAGAACACCAACAGAAATTTGCATAGTAGAAATTAGAAAAAAAAAAAGGCGAAAAAGAGAATATAAATATAAGCATAAATATAGAACATATAGAGAGAGGCTTATTTATATATGCTGCACACACACACACATTTATATATGTGTGTGTGTGTATATATATATATATATATATATATATATATATATATATATATATATATATATACATATACATACATACATACATATACATATACACATATACATATATACATATACATATATATATATACATATTTACATATATATATTTATGCTAACTATACTAACTTTTGGAAGAAGAAACTTCTAACTCAAAGTAAGTTGCCCAACACTGCTTAAGGGACAGACACTATAAATATATCATTTATAGAATATGATGCTGGACATTAAACAGAATATAAAGTATTCAATATAAACTCAAATGTCAACATCCATCCATCCGCTTATCCTTTTCAGGGTCGCGGGGGGCGCTGGAGCCTATCCCAGCTATCATAGGGCGAGAGGCGGGGTACACCCTGGACAGGTCGCCAGTCTGTCGCAGGGCCAACACACAAGGACAGACAACCATTCACACTCACTCGCACATTCACACCTAGTGACAATTTGGATTATCCAATTAACCTATCCCCACAAGCTGCATGTCTTTGGACGGTGGGAGGAAGCCGGAGTACCCGGAGAGAACCCACGCAAACTCCACACAGAAAGACCCTGGCCTGATGGTGGAATTGAACTCAGGACCTTCTTGCTGTGCGGCAACAGTGCTAACCACCGTGCCACATGTCAACATATGCAGCAATAATATTAATCGATTTATGTGTAGTGAGGTTTTTTCATAGTGTTAAATTGCGTAATTGCACCTACACCATTTGCCATTACCAGCTGATAGTAAATAATTCTTGGTAATACAGTAGATATTTATTAAAGTTGATACTGTACCATTTTGAGTATAGAAGTAATAATATTTTTACTATTCTTAAGCCAGTACAAAAAGGTGAAGATGTTCATGTTGAGTGTAGCCAGACAGCAAAAATGATTTTTTTTTTTCAGATCAAATTTAACTCGAAAATTGGTAAACAGTGAAGGAAGGTTTTTTTGTACTTTCATTGTAAAATAGCATGCCATTAAATGCACCTGTCATCGGCATCAATTACAACTTAAATTAAAAGGAAAGAGAATGTCTGTAGGTTTTCCCATCTTTTAGATCATTATGAGGAATAAAAATTGGGAGTTACCTCTGAACCTTTAGCCTGTAGAGCTGTCCACAGAGGAGCTGAGGATCATGCTGCCCCCTGCTGGTGTAACTCTCTTATCTGCTGTCAGTGAGGCTTGAGGTCTATGTACTGTTCAGGTTGTGTAAGACATTAAGGCAGTCATACTACAGGTACAGCTAGTATGATTCTCTTATTCTTTGTTTCCTTTTGATACAAGATTAGTAAGATTATTAATAAATAGTTATGATATGGTGCATAACACAAACACTAAGTGTTGAGGCTTCTTAACTCTGCTATGATATCAGAAAGAAACAAATATAAATGAAGTAAATAATCAGTGTGGCTGTTCTTCTCTTCTATCTGATGAACCAGTGAATTGTCATCAGTTGTCTTAGAAAACTGAGCAATCACAGCTTTGTTCACTGCTACTGTACATGTATTACATTGTAAAACCACATTCATCCCTCAAAAGGGCCAGAAGCACAGAACAATTCAAGATACTGATCACCACTTTATTTGCTGTTCCAGGTTCATAAAGACAAATGTATTGTAATTTTGAATTAAAAAATTAGACATGAAATACATTATACATTCAAATCCATACAGTATTTATGAATATTGTAAGTATTTTCATTACTTTGGGGATAATGTAGAAGATCTAATGTGTAAAAATATGCTCATTGTATCTACTGTAACACAGCAACAGCTACATTTTCAGACACTACAAATACTACATATAACACCTTTTAAACTTTCTGTTGTTACATGAAATGTTATACAAAAGCTTTAATAAAAAAAGTTTTGATTATAGAGAGCATAAATATGTAATAGAAACACTCATTTGCAATAGAAGACACTATTAAGTCAATATTATAATATTTAATATGATTTCTAACCAACTTATTGTACAATGTTAAGGATAAAATCACACACTGACACAGGTAATGTAATTAATGAACCTTTTAGAGAGTTGCCTCACTTATATTTAACGTTTGCATGGTCATTTTTGGATATGGACTTTTTTTTACATTAGTGAGAAATTAAAACATAAATAATATATAAACAAAACATCAGAGAAACATTTTTAAAACATATTTCGGATGTTTAGCTAAACGTTAAAACTAAATACTTTACTCGAAAAGGTTAATGTATATTTGTGCCCATAGTTTGCAACTTGATGGTCCGTGAATGGTGGCAAATATGAGTGAATGGGACCTGACAAAGGTCTGATGGTTGAGAGTGAGAATAAGTTTTCAGTTATGAGGAAAGGAGATGATCAAACTACTGTCACTTCTCATAGTTCGCCCACTTTGGATAGAAAGAATCGTTGAGTTTCCACAAGAAGGACCCACTGGACCCACATCACACAGATCACCCAGCTTCATACAGAGCAAGGGCAGTAAAGCACAGATAAATTAATAAATGCATAATTCCAGATACAGTCTGCTTTAAATGAGCACATTAGATGAATGCTCTCTTTAAGTGGATTCATGAACAACACTGAACTTCTGTAAAATATGTTCAAATATATTCTCTGTCTGAAACAGCTCTGCAGTACATTATAATTATAGGTGTAAAAACCCTCTGGTCAAACTAAAATAATAAAATTAGTATTGATTTTAATGATAATCACTGTTATTGTATAATCACATAGCTTCCACAAACTATATATTAAAGTTGAAACTGACCATTTTGAGTATTTCCAGAGTCTCTGATTGTTTCATAGACAGAATCCTCACCTACAAGTCAGAGAAAATGAGTCACCACAGGTCTGTGACACCAATGTAAACACAAATATTCTTGTCAGTAACATTTATACTAAAATAAGACCAGACAAGATAAGATAAACTTTAATGTCAGAATAAGCACAAACATACAATGAAATTGGAACATTTATTATTACTTCTTAATGCTGCACATGATTAAATGTTGTTATTGTCTTAGTTTTGTTTAATTCAACAGTGTTACAGCTGCAGAAGAGAAAAGCATCAGAATATCTTAAACTAGGAAAACAAAAACTAACCATGAAGAAGAGAGGAGTAGACTTGCTGTTGATTTTCATCCTGACTCACCCTCGGGTCATCAGCAGAACCTGTATTAAAAATTCAAAATAAGACATTAATGTTCACATAGTTTATTATGCATTATATAATATTGTGAACAGTTTTCAGTTTTGGAATCTTGCATCTCCATATCTAAATATTTTAAAGAGTAAAATATGTAAAAGTCTCACATTTCTTTTTGTACAGGAACAGGAACAGGAGGAAAATAAATATGATTCCAGAAATGAGTCCCGTGATCATCAGAACAAGAAATGAAGAACTGGACGTAGCTATTGCAAATAAGAAAAATGAACTGTTAATAAACGTAACCAAACTCAGTTCATTCAGCGGATCTGGTCACACTAATAGGGATAGAAAGAACCTTAACAACAACAACAACAAAAGGAAGTGCACAACGTTAGTGTTAAGTCTTAAAAGTAAACTTTAATTTAAATATATAACAATATTATATAACCTCTTCACTACATGTGCCATACTTGACAACATTTAAAAGTGGCACCACTTGCTGTAAATAACAGTCATGGTTCCTTTTGGGTTTGTAAAGTCATTTATGTTTGTGCTGTGTTCTCTTTTTAGTATTTTTGTATTATTTTACGTCCCCAGTGTCACTTTTGCATATTTAACTAGTATTTCAGGTCTGATACTTCATATGGCTTCTTTATGGTTTATTTTCTAGCCTTGTTGTTTTTGTCTATATCCATTTGAATTCTTGTATTCATGCCTGAAGTTTTCTGCTTTAGTTATTGATCACTTTATGGTTTGTATTTAGTTAGTTCTCACTCATGTTTTCCACTCTGTACCTTTAGTCTCATCTCTGTGTTGTCTTTGTGTCTGTCTTTCAGACTGACAGGGTTTATCTTTTAGAAAAATATTTTACCCCAGTAAAAACATGTTACAGTGTGCACATGATAGACTTTCTTTTTTCTGAATCCATTTGACCCCAACTCTTCTTTACATTTATAAATTCATCTTTTTCTGTACTCTGCATGAGGCTTCCCTCAGAGGTACTGTTCATAACAACCGATTTACCAGGAAACACAAGACATCTCATTAGTGTGAGGTTCAGAGGCCAGACCTCACAGGAGGAGATGCACATTATAGCTGGACTGGGACATTTGAAATAGCAGCAACTTCAAATATGAGACTTCTAACTTCTGACTAATTTCTTAATCTGCTCCAAAACATACAGACTAATTCCAAATTTCACAAATCACATCATCAATAAAACACACACAAAATTTCTGATCATTTTTTGTGTCCAATGGGGAAAATAATGTAAAAACAAAAAAAGAAACAAAAGGTCTACTAAAATAAGGGGTACTGATTGATAGAGCAATGCTGCTAATGTTAAACGTATGAATCGATTCACATTTATTTTGGTTGTCTTAAGTTATTTAAGTTAAAGACAGGCGATTCATGAAAATTGCGGAAAAATCTTCACCTGTAAACTGTAAATTGCGAATTTTAGAGCACACACACACACACACACACACACACACACACACACACAGAGGTATTTCACCAGTGACCAGCAAGTGCTGCCCACATATTCTTTGCACTCTGATTTTCAAATATCAGACCAAATCTGTCTGTCGGTCTTTAATATACTGGCCCCTTTTTAAGGTGTCTCATCACCATAATATGCTAGCCTCCTGCTGCAGCTGTGTGTATGTGACTGGGGGCACTTACACAGTAACATTATTTCGTTTTTTTTTTTTCCTTATCATTGCATTTTGTATTAAACACATGAAGTCATAGTGAAAGAGACAGCATGCTTCTGTTTTTTATTTATTTTGAATGAGATGATAAGGCAGGATGACTTGTATTATTTTTTTTAGTGAAATCATAGTTGCTTTCTTAGTTACAGGGGTTTAAAATTACAAATGAGTACTTAAGTATTTTTTCTCTTTATTTCTTTCATGATTGTACTCAGGTGAGGAAGCAGCATATCAGTACTGCGCTACATATACCAGCTGAAAGTTCAAACACAAAGTGGTGAAAAAGCTACCATCATGTGAAGCTCTTTGTCTGATTAAAAATGCTGCGCTGCCTGCCTGCAGTTTCCAACTCTGTGGACCGTGGGAAGAAGATGGAGAATCCGGAGAGAATCCACACAAACATGGTGAGAACATTCAAACTCCACACAGAAAGACCTGAGACCGAATCCAGTGCTGCCTGTATTAGGCATAGTGAATTAGGCAGTGGACTTCTTATTTTTTTAAGAGATGGCAGTATTTGCACAAGATATTAGCCTTAGATGACTTTCTTTTTTCAACATAAACTGTAGATTTGTTATTTGCTGAGGGAGTTTGAAAATTTGTATAATTTTATAAAACTTATTAAAAAAATGGTAGCACTTCAGTCTGTTGAAGACTGCTGTGCACATTTCGTTCTGCCTTTGCAAGTTTCAGCCAGAGTTAAACAAACAAATAAACAAACAAAGATTGAAAATTTTAACTTCCACAGTTATTACACAGTTAAGTTTGGTAGTCTCTGTTCATTCCCACTGAGTGTCTTCTCTGTGGATCTCACATATGATAATTATTTTCTCTGCTCTGCACATCTGATGCCAAATGTTTTCATGAATCATTGATACAGGAAAAAAAGGAGAAAATAACATTTTTTTCACAGTTTGTATTAATAGAAAACTTACTTCTGAAAAAAACTTACCATTTTATCAATGTTGAAGGGCTCACTGTCCTCTGTGTAGTAAACTGGGTCTCCTCTGCCTCCTCTGCATCTGTAGAGTCCTTCCTGTGAGACTGTGATTTGTCCATTTGAGTGGAAAACTGCATCTTGTGTGGTCAGGGGTTCAGACCAGTTCTCATCTCTGTACCAGTAGTATTTCCATCCATATGATGATGGGTTCACTGAACATTTCAGGGTCACATTGCCCCCTACTGGAACGTGTCTCATATCAGACGTTATTTGAGCCTTTGGTTGATCTGATGTTGAGTTTAGACAAAGATAGAAAGAATAAATATATTATACCCACACACAGGTTAGGATTGCACTGCCCTGATGTTGTCAGCATAGTTTAGGCCCATAATGCATTTTGTCCTTTCACAGAATGTATTTTTTGACCATTTCATTATGATACTTTATTTTATTTATAAATTACTCCTCTCCATTATTTTGTGTGACGTCTCTTTGCTCCCACCACAACAACAGATTCACAAGAACACTTCTCATAATCTGAGGTTCAGATGTCAGATCACACAGGAGGAAATACACATTATAGCTGCACAGAGGAATTTGAAATAGTTCAACTTTAATTAAGAGACTTTGTAACATTTTGTGACCCTCATTGATCATTCTCATATGATTTGATTGTTTGTTATTTCCAGGAGTTTGCATTACTTGTGACTTTTTAAACTGTAACAGACGCACAACAGACCCGACCACATTTCAACGCTTTTCAACACTTTATTTAGGTTGCTGCTCCTTCAGCTCTCAGCTGCAGCTTATCAGCTGCCAGCCACACACACAACAACAACAAACTCAGGAGCCAGTCCAGCCTTAAATGCAGTGGTGGTGTGATGAGCTGATGCCGCTAAGGTGTGGTTTTAAAATGATTCTTTTACATAAGAAAAATATTTTAAATTCATTCAAAAATAAATGCTGCAGGCCATTTGAAGTTTTGATAGATGTCATCAAAATACTTTTCCTCTTTCAGAGATGCCTGATCCCACAATAATCCAGCTGAGCAAAGACAACACCAGATTGATTATTTTAGTCATAAAAACAAGCAGGAAAAGAGAAACACAAATATTACACTCTATAAATAATGACTTATAAATAAAATAAATAATTCCTACATCTAAATCATTTTTTATGTTATTTTTTATGTTTTGCAGAACCAGTGCACAGGTACACACACACACACACACACACACACACACACACACACACACACACACACAGACCCAATAGACTCTTTCTGTCCACTATGATCTTTTCCTACAGTAATGACATCAGCTTCTTCTTACAGCAACACTCTTTAAGGTCTGGGAGTGGGTTTAAAGGGAATAATCTCAATATTCTAGCCTCCTGCTTGAGCTGTCTAGCGTTGGTGAGGATGGTAACCATAGCAACAGTAACATTATTTTAACTTCCCTCCTTCAATTTTCCTCCATTTCCTGCTTTGCGCTGATGTCTTTTTGGGTTGAAGCTGTGTGGCTCCGACCCTGAATATTTTGACTAAAATGTCAAATCTGATTGTTGATCATTGCATTTAAAAAAAAAAATCAAACTCATCTATATATTCTGCTTCAACAATTCAGGGTCACAAGGTATTGGACCATATCACAGCTAACAGGAAGCTACTCTGGACAGGTCGCTCATCTGTTACCGGGCTGAGACATTCACACCTACAAGCAATTTAAATTCACCAATAAACCAAACCCCACTAACTCTGTGGACTGTGGGAAGAAGATGGAGAATCTGGAGAGAATCCACACAGACATGGAGAGAACATTCATACTCCACACTGAAAGACCTCAGACAGACAGTGGATTTGAAACCAGCGCAAAGCAGCATGCCACCCTGCTGCCTGTGTTAGGCATAGTGAATTACACAGTGGACTGAACTATTTACTTATTTAATACTGTCATTTATTTTAACAGATCACATTATTTGCATAAGATCCTAGGCCAAGATGATTTTGGTTTTTTTTAATAGAATTTGGAAATTTGTAGTTATTTGTTGTTGAGAAAGTTTGTAAAATGCTATACTTTTTATCCTGTTTATTTATGTCATTATTGTACTGAGGTGATGGAGCAGCAGGTCAGCATTGCCATCTCTAAACCAGCTGAAAGTTCATGACACAAAGTGGTGACAAACTGTCTACAATGAGTCTCCAACAGTTGATTCTGTTGATCTGGACGTAACGTTTCGTCACTCATCCAAGTGTCAATCCAATCTGTCAATCCTTTCCGTGTCCGGGCCGGGTGAGGTTTCCCGTGTTGGGTCAAATTAAGCCGCAGGCTCCACTCCTGGTGGTGCCCTTCCATCAATTCCTTTAAGTTTCAGCTTTGCAACCATACTCCCCCCGGAACCCAAAGACTTTGATTTCCCGGACTTACTTACCTGGATGATTGTGCATGCATCAATATGTCTACAATGAGGCTACTATCAGCTGCAGCTCTCTGTCTGACTAACAATGTAACATGCTTCGTACACCATTGAATTCATCCTGTGCTGACCATTATAACATTTGTAAAATGGAGATCACACAACAAACATGACTTACTTGATACTGACAATGTGATGGCTTCACTCCACTCTGTTGAAGAATATCGGTCACGTCGATTCTTACAAATGTAGTCTCCACTGCTGGACTCAGAAACTCCGAATGTCCAAAAATTAGAGTTTCAACCGTGTGGGTGTCCCGGGTCCTCTCCATTCAGAAAGCCACCCAGTGGTTTCACCTCCTTCCTGCACCTCACATGTCAGAGTGATCATCTCACCTCTGAATAACTGAGGCCAGTTGGGTTGTTGTTTTACAACAACTTTAATGGAAACTGTTTACACACATTAACAGTTGAGATACAAATAGAAACATGAAATCAACACAGAAAACTTAACATTGTATGTTTGATAATCATGAGTGAATGTATATTTCAAACTAAATTACTGAACTCACAGGTTATATCAATGATGACATCATCACTGATATCAGTGTAGTAATCTGGGTTTCCTCTTGTTCCTCTGCAGCTGTAGATTCCTCCGTGAGATACTCTGATATCTCTGTTTTGTTGATCTCTGTTTGGAAATTCAGAGGTTCTTTGGTTTGTGAACCACTCATATTTCCATCCATCAGAGCTCTGCACAGAGCAGGTCAGTGTCACACTGCCCCCTACTGGTATGATTGTTGTTCCTGCTGTCAGTGTGGCTCTGGGTTTATCTGCTGTTATGAAAGAGGAAGAAAAATAAATCTGTGTAATTTAGTATAATGACATAAAAACATTAAAAAACAATACAATTTATATTTGTAGCTCTCTAAATAAACAGTATACATTTCTGTCCATTCTCTGGCCTGAGGATGTCACAGTTAATGCAAACTAATGCAGTTCACAGTTTTTTGGTTTAGATAACAGAAACATCACCACTTTTAACTTTATAAAGCTTCTGATGTTTCTTCTTTTCCTTCAGAAATGTAATTTAATTAAATTAAATTTCATCCATGATTGCTGTTGTTAAAACTCAAACATGTACTACTGACAAATTGCCAAGTCTGCGAGTGTTGAAGCACTGACTTTACAGTGTTTTTCCTTGTTCAAGTTCAAGTTTCATTGACTGATTTAATTAAATGTTCTCTATTTTATAATTCAGTTGAGTATTTGAACAGGGATCATACATTTATGCTGTCGGTCACTGAAGACTTACCTAATACAGATATAGAGACAGTATTACTTTTCTTTGTATCACGTGAGCTCATCCTGAGACCAAAGCACTGATATTCACCACTGTCACCTGTAGATGTCATTTTTAATTTGTAGTCTTTGTTTATCCTGTAGGAGAAAAAGTCTTGACCATCCTTGTTGATTTTGTATTTCCAGTCAGTGTCTTTTCCTTCATTCATGTCACATTTGAAGGTAACAAACTCTCCAATGAAAAATAAACTGGACCAGCTGGGTTCAATAGTTAGCACAGCATCTAGAATCCAACACAACCACAAAGTCAGCAATCTGAAACACTTTATATACGACACAATCTGTGACATACAATGTTCATTTATTGAATAATGAATAAATAATAATAATAACAAATAATAGATAAGTGAAATGTAATTCGGATTGATGCAGTACTTTGAGATGAATCTTTATCAACTAAATTCAAACAAAATTAAATAAAGTGAAATCTGTTCAGTCACCTTGAGCGTGTCCAGTACAGAGGAGCGTACAGAGCACTACAGTAAAGACAGAAACTTCTGACATGATCAAATTAAACACATTCATATATGTCTGTGTAGGTAGTCAATCATACATGTCATGGTAGTGTATTTATGCCATATTTGAGTGTCTAAGTAGCTTTGTGAGAAAGTGACTGGAATTCTTTAAGTTTCTTGAAGATCATTTGTATCTCTGCTGAGAAGCTTCTTCAGTTCTAAAACTAAATGATGGAGAATCCCAGGTATTTAAACCCTAGTGGTTGTATTACTTAGGAAGACCATTAACTCATTATTGATCATGTGCCTCATCACATGAGCCAAGGTGTGAACAACAGTGTAGGTCATTAACACCAGAGGTTTTACTTTTTTTTTTTTTTGTAAATCCTGTCCTGTCTGAAAGTCTTTGCCGTCAGAAACACAATCTGATTTTTTTTTTTTTTTTTTTGTCAAACACATTTTGCATTTTCAAGGCCAGCTGTGAATTTTCTACAGTTTTCTACAAATTTCTCCTGTTTCTACTTCAATCATGAAACTGATCAATGATCAGCTGATCGGCTTTTCTCTCTTGTTTATTTATCGCCCACTTTGCGCCAGAAAGAGGAAACCAGCGGATGTCGCGCTAAACAACAGCAGCACGTTTAAGCTTGATCAGCTGTTGTTAGCATTTATTTAATATTAATTTCTAGTATCAGCTGATGTTTGCTGGAGCCACAGCTGTAAAGCTGCTGGTCATGATATCGGTTTGGATATGTGGTTAGAGGGAAACATGAAGATGAAACCAGGAGATGTCCTTACTGAATCATCAGAGCTGAACAGGTGATGGAGAAACAGGTTTACCTTTTAGGTGACATGAATGAGTTGAAGGGAAGTTATGAGCTGTTTCTGAGAGACAAATAACACCAGGATCCTTTTTTTATGTAGCTGACAGGTAACTGTGCAGGTAAAGGTCTAGCAACTTTTTGCCAGAGGGCCAGGTAGGGCATTAACAGGGAAAGGGGGGCACAAAGAAATACTTTTCTTTATGATCTCATTTAAAATGTCTGGCTGTTATTAAATAATTTTCTGAATCTTGCAACCAAAGTTTTTATCTGATGTAAAATGCATAGAAATCCATTATTGTATGTAGCAATTTTTTTTCAGGGTCCCATCATGATTTCTTCAGAAATAAGCACTGTATATGATGCCAGTATTTTCCCACATTTTCCAGATTCTGTACCAGTACTGTGTGTAAAATGTATAGAAATCATTTATATACCAACAAGACAGTGTACATCACTGTCACAACAGCATCTGTTTTCATTCAAAGGCTTTATGGCTTTAATACCTGGTGGGCCGGTCTCTAGTCAAAAAGCCCGGACCATTTTTTGTCCCAGTCCAGCCCTGTGTAAGTGTGTGTGTAAGATCGAGAAAGAGAGAGACAGGCTGTGGAGTCTGAACGTTAGTCATGAAATGTACTTGATCATGGGGGTGGGAAGCTGCAACAACAGGCAGAGAGAGATGGATTGGGGAGAACTGGACCATTTGCAGCTCCCAAGAGTACTGAAAACCTCAACCCTTTAAGACCACTAGGGTTTAAATACCTGCATTCTCCATCTTTTGGTTTTAGAACTGTAGAAACTTCTCAGATGAGAGGTGACACAGCTTCACAAAACTCAAAGAAGTAAAGTCATCTTCTGTCCAAGCTCCATAGACACTTAAATATCTCATAAATAAAACATTGTGGGTTTACTAGTGTCTACTATGATTTGTGATATTTTATATTAAGATGTAAAATACATCAAATGATCACTGATGGAGAAACAAACCTTTCTTAGATAAACTAAACCAGCTCCACTCTGATCTGAGTCACTGCACTAAAATCTAATCAAGTCTACAAACAACCATGTTGGTAACAAACATGAGAGTCCTCTGATCACATGACCTGAAATGGTACAAATGACTGATGCTCTGTTCTTCTTACTAAAACATGTTTATAGATCAGTATGAATCAAACAGTAGAAGTCAGTAATGCACTCACAGAATAGGCCCAGCTCACAGAGCAAAGTGGCTCCCATCCTCACATCCAGCAGTGACACGTCTGAAAACTTCTACTTTCTGTAAAGACAGTGAAGCAGCAGCACAGCAGATACCAAAGAGCAGATACTCCTCCTCTCTGCTTCCTTCCTTTTTCAACAGAACTAACACTCTTTAACAAGCTCTGACCACAAAATGATGTGTTTATGCTCTTTTATATTTATTTCGATCTTCATCTGTCCAAGGTCTCACCTTTCATCCTAAAACAGATGTAATAGGCTTATCATGTTATTGGGGCAATCATTATCATACCATGTACAGTGATGTTGACTGCATTGGTGAAACTCCTGATTCAGATTCACACCAGTACACTGCAGTATGTGACTTTGATGTGTTGATTTTGTATGCAGTTAGAACAGTTCAGACGGCCATTGTCAGGAAAGCTCCTCACTCTCGGCAGAGTTTTCCTCACAGGTCAGTGAGACAGAGTCAGAGGTGAAGTGTTGCACTCTGTCAAGACTCACTGTGAAAGACGCTGCTGAATGAACATCTGAAAACAACATGCAGTGAAGAATCAAAGCACATGAATGTTAGATATTAAGTTATTTCTTTTGGTATTTTTGGATGGTCAGTGCTATTAATTTAACAAGATGAGGTTTTTTTTAGTGAACCACATTTTTTGTGATTAATATTTTATTGAATTTTTAGAACACTACAGTCCGCTGTAAATACAGATCACATTGCATAAAAATTGAATTAGCATAACAGCAGAATAGTAGAGAATACAAAACCAAAATGTGGGGGGACAAACAAAACAAGAGACAAACAAACAAAACAAAACAAACAAAACACAGCCACCCTTTGACTACGTGGGTCTTGGTGCATGCCACACTCTGTCATCTCTGAAAGTGCTTCGTCAGAATCCCCATGTCTGTTTAAATTACTATTAAACAACTGACTAAGTATTTTAGGCTTTCCCTCAGCCATATTCCATATAAATCAGGTATCATACAAAAATAAAAATGGCTTCAAATACAGTCATGACAATAAAACACTCAAAAAAATATCTCTTTGAATGAACATTGAACAACCATTTGCACTCATGTTAACCTAACCCTACTTTATGCACGACTTTGACTCAGAGCTCCCTGAAAAGGCACAGCCAATCACATTGGCTATATTTGTCACATGACTTAGGACTCCAGTAAAGAACGTAATTTAACTCTTTCTGCGCCGCTGGGTGAATGAGACGTTGACAGATCATTTTTTTTTCTTTCTATTGTTGTTTTTTGTTTTTTTTTTACTCGAAGAGATCAAATTATTGGTGGGGACAATTCAATAATCGCTGGATATTGGTGGGGACACGTCCCTTCCGTCCATGCCAAACTTACGCCCTTGCTTGAGGCCCTGCTGCAGGAACATTGTAAAGATGCCACCACAAAGGAGCCATCAAAGACAAAGATCATCCTCCTCTCTTCATTGTCTTCAGACTCAGATTAGGAAGCCCTGTATGACAGGGTCCTGAGTTTGTACGTAGCAGAATCCACCATCAGCAAGACAGACTGCCCACTGCAGTAGTGGTAGAGGAGACAGGGGTGTCGTGCCGGGAGAGAGCAACGTCAAAATGTGAGATCTGTCCCTAATACGACTGAGGAGCTAATAACGCTAACATTGTTACAGAGGGAGTGCTGGCAGTGTAGCATTATGATGCTAATGGAGTCCTGTCCCCCTGTCAGCCAATGCGGATGCAACCTATGACTCTCTCCACTCTGTGGTCAGCAGACTTTTTTTAATATCAGGGGACTTTAATCATGTATCATTGGACTCCACACTCCAGTATGTGATGTGCCCAACCAGAAACAATAAAATATTGGACTTACTGTATGCCAATGCAAATGAGACATACAGTTCTTCACCTCTCCCTATCCTGAGAAGATGTGATCACAACCTGGTGCACCTTGTCCCTGTGTACAAGCTCTTAGTGTGCAGAGAGCCACCAGTTACCTGCACAGTGCAGAGATGGTTGGAGGAGAGTGAGGAGGCTCTTAAGAACTGCTTTGAGTCTACTGTGTGGGAGGTGCTTTGTGACGACCACTGGGAGGATATCGACAGCCTTGTGACCTGCATTACGGACTACATTAACTAGAGTGTGGATAACGCCGTACTCACCAGGTGTTTCCCTAAAAATAAACCCTGGATTACCCCAGAAATTAAAGCCGTACCCAAGCAGAAGAGTGGGGCCTTCAAAGTCGGAGACAAGTAGGAGCTGAAAAGGGTGCAGAGAGAGCTGAGAGGACTCATAAGGAATGGGAAGGACAGCTACAGGCAGAAGATGGAGAGCCAGCTTCAACAAAACAATGTAAGTGAAGTCTGGAGAGGCCTCAGAACCATCTTGGGCCACAAGGATCAAAACCCTCTGCCTGTAGGGGATGTGAGTTGGACAAATGGACTGAATCACTTCTTTAATAGGTTGATTCATCCAGGAGGCAGTCTACAACATTGGCTGCAGACTTGACTCAACCGTGGCCTGCATCTGCATTTTGTCCATAACTCGCCTTACCTGTTCTGTGCCCTGATGAATAAATTGCAGCTGGATTGCAAAACGAGACAAAGTCTTGCGATGGAAAATGTGGACTTGAGATCATGGGACATTTAACCTAAAGTGATTTCAAAACCTCTGCTGACTGAATTTAGTTTTCAAAACAAGAAGCTTAATGACCAAAGACCTGCTCACTCACTCAAAACGGTGCAACACTTTCATGAAAACCTGTGAAGCCAGTTTCAAAGAAAACTGTTTACATCTTGATGGCATTCCCACGTTCAGCCTTTAGCACAGCATGTCCACAGAGCTGAACTGCTCTCAGTTTATTTGATACACAGAAAACAAAAAGAAAATGTTATTTGTGAGAGCTTTTACACCTGATTGATTAAAATAAAATCAACAAGATGTGTTTGACTATAACAAAACAATTTAATGCAGTTGTGTCAAAAGTCCTTTTTAACTGACCCCACTTTAAAATGACGCCTCCTCCTGAGAGGAGAGGTTGAGAGGAAAAAATGTGCAGTCTGGTAAATGAACTAATTTTAAAGTGTACTTCTTTAAGCTGCCAGAATAGACTTTAAGATACATGTGAGGATGATGCTACTCCTTAAAATGATTCTAGGTTAGTTTAGTCTGTTTAAAGAATAAAACAAAATGATGCTGCTGATGTGCTGCAGCTGTTTTCAGAGGCTGTTGACTCTGTGTTCACGTGAAGAAACAATTTCCCTTTTTAAATCTCTGATTGGCTGACGTTGCACAGATGTGTTCAATGACCAGGAAACTGCTTTGTATTTAAGATGTTTTATTAAAGAGAAAAAGAAACTTTCCACTTCATCCTGAGCTCTACATTCAAACTGGCCCAGTGCAGCTGTACAACTGTAAACACCCACAGAATATGATTAAATAAATAATATATAATATAGAGAGGAGTGCAGGGATGTGTTTGGCAGCCAGCTGGACATCACTGGTTAGACTGGTTAAGCTGTGGTGTAGGTGTGTGGGTCAGCTTCAGTGAGGAGTAGATGACCGCTGGCTCTGGTAGAAGATCTGAACACAAACACACAGATTACAGAAAGTTTAGATAAACATGAGAAAAAAACACACACACCACCTCTGTTCATTACAGGGAGGATATCCACAAAACTGTCTTACACAAATATCAATAAATGAATCTCAGAATTCTAATAATTAATATTGAAATATATAAATATGTGTTAGTAGTAGTCAGATCTTTTATTTTTATATAAATAAAGTTACGTTGAAACCAAGCACACCATTGTTTTTCTTGCGACATTACCAATAAGTTCTTCCTATTGAAAAAACAAAAGTTGTATCCAAGATGGCCGACTCCTAAATGGCCACCATGGTCACCACCCATCTTGAGGAGTTTGCCCCCTCACATATACTAATGTGCCACAAACAGGACTTTAATATCGCCAACCATTCCCATGTTATTCCGGTGTATCCATATAAATGGCCCACCCTGTACATTTACTTCATATACTTTTAGACTCACGTGCAAACCATGATTCTTCTCCAGCAGCTGTGTTATGTGTTTAATCTCTTCATATCTTTGTAGTGAGCCTGTCAGGCTTGTGGATCATATAATCACCTTCATGTGCTGCTGCAGGTTGAGATCTGAGACCTTTTTATTCGATTAAGGGTTGGACCTTTTATTTTCGCAAAGGGGGGTTTTTGCAGCGAGCATGAAAGAGGACCAGCTGTACCTCTCTGTCTGCAGTTCATCTTGATGGGGATCTGTGCGTAGCTGATATTAGATGTTCTGTGCACTGAAGAATAAACTGCAGCTGGATCGCTCTCTGTAAAACATGACAAAGTCAGGTGACTGACCCAGAACTCGTGTTTTACGGTGAGAAAAAATTTGACATTCCAGGAATAACAGCGGCAAATGTGAGGCCACAGCACAGCACATCTTTACCTGCAGCGACTTTAACACTTCTGCTCAGTTTAGCTCTCAAAACAGGAAACCTAATGACCACAGAGCCGCTCACTTGGCACAATGATGTAACAGTCTTACACAATGCATCATGTAAAGTAAGCACTTTGCAAAGGTGTGAAAGTCTTTTTTTTTTTTCAAATTAAACCTGACCCGACTAGCATGTGGCAGTAGTTACTGAAGTGCTGCACCAAAGATTATTATAACCTGTAAATATTCCAAACTACACTAGTATAATCCAAAAATGAAAACATGGAGCTAGAAATAAGAATTATAAGCCTGCTTTAATGTGAAAAGCACAAGACCTCACTCTTTCTGGCTCTGGTTCAACATCTTTAATGCAGGAGATTTTTAACAGTGGACTGAAATCTTTGTGCATTATGTGCAAGCAATTTACAGTCCAGACAAAGAAACTGATCAACCTGACCTGATGAAAAACCAGGGGATGAACCTGCAGTCCATGCTAAAGGAACCTGAACCAAAATGCATGAAACACATGTTCTAAACCCTCAGCCATGCACCTCACAGAGCCTCATGTGGAAGCACGAGAGGATTATCGCTCTGCTGTACCTCTCATCATCTTTGACCCATTTCCATCATCTGCTGATGTTCTTCTCACTGATGAAGAAGTGGCAGCTGTCACAGCATCACTCACTGCAAAATCAAATGCAAAGATTTTGTTATTAATAGCAAAACTGTAAATGCTGCTGATTCAGCAAGATTAATATTTGAAAGAAGGCGAAACGTGTTTAAAATGCAAAGTGAAGGAAAGACTGCGGTCAGAATAAAGTTAATTAAAAAAAAGTGTTTCTATCTTTTTTTTCAAAAAACAGGAAACTGGACTGAACCGCTCACATCAGCTTTCTTTGACCACAACTCTCACAAACAACATCTCACTTCACACACACTGGAAAAAACTAACCAAACTGTGTACAGTGTACAAATGTATATATTCAAATATGACATTAATCATAAAATTCTATTGTCGAAATTGATGCACAAATACAGGATGTAGCTTAGATTAAGTCATAATTAAATCTCAGTTAAAAATGTAAATGGTCTGCGGCTCAAACTGGTCCTCACAGAGTTAGATGTGTGGAAATAACATGCAGCATGTGGCAGCTTTTAAAGCAAGAGATTGTGTTTGCTCTGTTTCCACTTAGATGATGTTAGTGTGAGCTGTGACTGTTGGATATGTGAGCTGTAGAAATGAGGCTCAAAGTGCCAGAAACACATATGCATGTGACCTGTAGGCTGCTTCCTGATGAGGGAGCCATCTTTATAGAAAGCAGCTGGGAGGTTGGAGGGAGTGGTCTTTGTTTTACAGAGCAGAGTGACGTCATCTCCCTCCATCACAGGGAGGACAGGACTCTGCAGGATCACTGATCCACCTCAACACAGAGACAAACTACAGCATTTCATCCATTTACACACAGCTTCATCAACACTAACTCCACACACTCAGCTTACCAGTGACTGTCAGGTTAACCATGTTACTGATGGGACCCTCTCTGGACTCACACCAGTAAACTGTGTTTCTCCTCAGAGTCCATCCAGCAGAGCTGTCGTCCTCCTCACAGCTCAGAGACACAAAGTCTCTTATAAAGAACTGAGAGCTGCTGGGACTCACAGTCAGACGAGCTGTGAGAGAGATGATTAAAATAAAGAAGACCATGAGAAAAAGCTTTTTCACAAAGAAACCAGGAGAATCTTTGTTGGTGTGTTTGAGGAGAGGTTGGGAGTTTAGCTCATGCAACAGATATTTTTTTTAGACTCCAAATCCTTCACAGAGAGCACAAAATAAATCTTTAGAGGTGCTGCTCTCATACAGACATAAAAGTCCAAACACAACAGCCTGCATTCTGGTCTTTAATCTCACAGGGATTACTTGTGCATACACTAACCTCATTATGTTTATTGTGAACTTTCATCATTAATGACAGGAAATGAGATAAACCACAACATTTGTTGAAACTTTCTCTTCAACTTAAACAGGTATTTGCAATCTGTCTGTAGTTAAAGACTTAACAGATTAATTTACTTTTTGCATTATTTATTTTCATTCCTTCTTTCAAGAAATCGAGCTGTAACATAAAAACCTGCTGGCTGATGCTAAACGTGTGTCACACGACCAAGAAAGCCTCGTTAAACAGCACACAGTGATGGTCACGTTTTTTATCATCCACCTTTTAGTCCTCCTATTTTTAAGTAGGTTTTTTTTATTGGGATTTAAACATTTAAATCACTTTATGTTTAAGAATCTGTTCCTTTCTGATATTAAAATCATTAACTAGTATTTAGGGACTAGTCTACAGACAACACATTACTAACCTCTTCACCTCTTCTCTCTTTTTTTACTGAAAAGTCCTAAAGTTTGGTGAAACCTTACAAACTCTTAATATAAAGTCTGAATCTCTTTTGTAGTCATGGTAACTTTGACTGGTTTACACTGTTTGAATCAGCCTCTGAGCTCCCATTCAGTGTGTGATGTCACTGACAACGCAGTGGCCAAATTTTTAATCAAACAGTAGTGAAGCAGGACATTTTTAATGCATCGTCACAGCTTTACAGGCTTGTTTCATTTCTCAGAGACACATATTAAAGCTAATCTGTCTCCATTGTTGTGCTACTTCTTGGTACTTGTGGCTGAGTTACACTTTTAGGCCTGTTTTATGGTCTTATATTTGTCATTTAAAAAAATGTTCCCTCACCTTGGTTTGTTGCACAGCAGAGTAGCGACATCAGGACTGAAGGAAAGCCCAAGAGATAAAGAGTCAATAGATTTTCATGTGTTTTTGGTTTAAATACTAAATATTCACTACATGAACAGTGACCTCAAGCTGAGTGTCATACTGATAAACAGGATGTGCTCTGTAGGTGGAGGTGAGGATGCAGTTTAACACCACCATAGTTTATCTGCACCATCGACCACTAAATCTGAGTTTTTAACTAATTTAGTGACGTAAAACTGTGAAGCTGTTAAAATGTCCTGTTTAACACAAAAACAGCCGGATTACAGCACATGATGCATTCACCTGTACTTCTTTTTATACTGTGTAACCACATTTACTGTCTTTACTGTTACACCATTTTTTCTTTTGTTATTAAAAGGTTTTAAGTCTTCAGTAAAAGCAAATGCCTCTGAAAGGCTCTAACCCACAGGAGCCAAACGATCTTAAATATACATATGACAAGAGCATGTGGTACTTTCAGAGCACCACAGGAGAAGTGTTTGTCCCATCGTGCCACACAGATCTGAGACCTTTTTGTTCCACTGCAGCACTTGAGCTGCATCCTGTCAGTAGCAAAGTTTGGGGGCTCTGTGGTTTCTCTGCAGCACTTCTCAGTGAAGAAACTCCTTTTTAGTTTTAAGCTAAGGTGTGAATGATGAGCTTTATTAAAGCAACACACTCAAAGTGACAGAATAAAAGCCTGTTTTGTTTTTGTTTTTTGGTTTGTTTTTTTGTATTTTGTATTTGTATTTTGTATTCTGTCTTGTGTTCTTTGGGGGATGTATTTGCATTAAAAATCCGCACTAATTTAAAAAAAAAAGAAAAAAGAAAAATAATAAAAATAATAATACTAATATTAACCCTACAAGGGATAAAAAAAACGACCCCACGCCACATTTGTGTCGCCTACTGGTCTAAAATTATTTTTAAGCAAAGTGGAAAGAGATCCACGCAAAAACACAGCTTTGCTGTAAAAAACCCACATGTAGGCTACACAGCTGTGAGAGCTGGACTTTTATAAAACATCCTTATTTGTTTTATTTAATCAAATCATTGTTGTTGTTACAATAAATGTGACTCCCTGTCGTTTGTAGTCTGAATAAAGCCTGGATGTGTTCATCGTCACAGCCAGTAGGGGGAGCTCTGAAGGAAAAGAGTGACTGAAACGCTTTTATCCCACGCACCCCACGCGTCAGACAGACACCCGGCATCCATTCAGACGCAGATCTCTGAAAAAACAGTCTCGTTTCGGTCACGGATCAAAGCTTGTGTTTGTTGTCACTTAAGGTGGATTTGCACTATTATTTTTCCTCGATGGAGTTTTTAAACTGGCTGTTGAAGCGTCCCGAACAGAATGATGGGGCAAAACTCCTCTGCGATCAGAGGCAGCGCGCTGTTTGCCAGGGAAAAGTTTCAGCTACACCCCGGGGCAGCGAGAGAAACCACACAGTTGCCCGAGACTCCTGAGCGCAACCTGGAGCCCAGAAACAATGAATGGGTGAGTTTTTAGTTGGTTTTTAATTCTTACTTAAGCGCAATGACACCAACACCAAATCACCAGGAAATCCCCACTTTTGACTTCCTGAAATTTGTATCTGCTTTAACTTCTTATAGCAACCTTCATCCTTCACCGTCACACATATGTAACACGTTTCTGTGAATGACCTTGAAGCAGCTGGGAGGGAGGGTTAACACGTTGCACTTTTCATGTGGCTGCTGTGAACTGCGTGATTTTTCTCTCCACTTTAAACTGCAAACCGCGTTTGTGGGAGATGTGCTGTATCAGCTGCTTCTTCTGGCGGTGGTGAAGCTGGATTACAGTCAGGGTGTGCACCTAATGATTCCTTATCCTCCTGTGACCATCTCATGCTGGCATCTCATATTTTATATCGTGTAGTGTCAGTGAACATATTTTTCGTTGCGTAAAAACTGCACGTGTGGCTTTAAGAGCCGATCAGCAGCAGCAGAGGGCGTCAGTGATCAGCTTTGGTTTAAAATGGGTTGGGAGAGCCGGAGCTTCAAGAGCATCGCGGTTTATTTTAGTGTCGTGACGTCTGCTGTCACCAGAAGTGTCTGCAGAAAGAAGGAGGTTTGTAGGTGCAATCTGCTCACAGACAGTAAACAAAAACAGGAAGTCCCGAAGTTACACTGAGTGTTCAGGGACCTGCATACAATCAGCTAACCTTTATATATTCTAGCCTATTAGTTAGAAAGCATCATTTAAAAAATGACTTGTTATATAAAGAGTGACTGTGGTGATAAACAGAAGTTTGATCCAAAAACTGGGAGGAAATAACAATGTGATTAAGCTGTACAAGCTTATATTGTTGACATATGGGCATAAATATGAAAGTGAAACTAACCACTCCTAAAAGGAACAAAATTTCAGACAGTAAACGCGCCAATTCTCGTTCAATGTCTGCACAAATGTCGTCGGTCGTGGTCTTCTTCTTCTCCCTTCACATCTTACTGGCTTCTGGATTGAAAGGTGAGTTCATGTGTTTAGAGACAGGACAAACAAGCAGTGGAGGAAATGACTCAACCTTTGCTAAAGAAAGTGGGCACTGCTTGATGATAGTAATCACTGTATGATTATTAATACTGTGCATTGCATACACCGCAGTATTAATGTTGCAGTGTGTGCATGCACTGCACAGTTGCATCTATAAAATGTAAGTATATATGTAGTTGCAATTCCTTTACTTTTGACAAACCAAACATCCCACAATTAAAAATCCACAAGCCACTGCTGCACTGAGATAATATTTCGTACACAGGCAAAAGAAGTCCACTGTCCAAACTTGAAAGTTGCGTTTTTATGGTTTATTTATCCAGTTTGGCAATAACAAGATCCATTATTTGTTACTTCCTGCTGCTTCTCCTGCTCTGGTAAAAAAAACAAACAAAAAAACCCATAGGCCCACCCCAGTGCATGCTGGTCCTATACCAGTCTCTTTATTTATGGAAGCAAAATGGCCCTACAGCTCTTACTGACTAATTTAACAAAGTAACATCAAAGAAATAAAACATTGAAACAAAATATTAACCTACAAATAAACTTGTAAATAAACCCCAAAATATAAGTAAACTAACAACAAACTAATTTCAAAAATAATAAAAATAAAGAACAAATAGCTCCAACAATATATATTATATTAAATATGTTGTTGTCTATTGTTGTAGGTCAACCTGCCAAGGAGTGTGTGAGGCAGTACAGTCCTCTCCAGCTGTAACATTAAAGTGATAGACACATTAATGATACATGTTAATAATGAATACTTTTATTACTTTAGGCAACAAAGCTCAAAGTTTTGTTCTTGAAGCTGGATTCAACTGTCACTAAAAAGTATTACTTTTTGCAGTTTCTTAACAGTTATTAAATTTTTTACAAATTACATGTAATACATCTGTTTGATAGCACAGAGCCAGAGATGAGCCTGAGAATCAAGCTGCATTTATGTATGGTCAGATATTCTGATGTCCTGTGGCCTCTTCTGCCTTGTAAATGTGATGTTTGCAGCTGTTTTTAAACCGAAGTTCTTTAGAAAACCAGGGAGGGTTATGCATAAGTTACCATGGTGATCTAACAAGCTGAGAGCCATTATTGTGACACTGTAAACTCTGACCTTCTACTTGTTGCAACAACAATTCAGAGTTCAGTACTTGCTGTGATCCGTAGCGCTGCTGTCAGAGGTCTCAGGTTGTGACTGTGTCTGCTGAAGTACAGGTGGTAGACATGGAGTCCAACATGTTCTTCTGCATAATGCATGTCCATGACGTGCAGCATAACACGCTATTAATGGGGGGGTTTTCTCCTCTTTCTTTTTCATTCGCACAGAGCTCAGAGTGAGGCCTGGACAAGCTGCCACTCTTCAGTGTTGGGGTCCCAGAGATGCACACATCACCCTGCTGGAGTGGAGCAGACCTGAGCTCATCTCACAGGGTTATGTGTTCTTCTTCCAAGACCAGCGCTCGTACGAGAACTACCAGCACGAGTCCTTCAAAGGCCGAGTGCAGCTGAGAGACTCATCCATGATGGATGGAGACGTTTCTGTGACTATGAGGAACGTCAGCGTGAGCGATACGGGTATATACAAGTGTGAGATTACAACCAGCAAGACAAGCAGTGGCCAGAGAGTCGTCAGTGAGTTCAAGCACTCCATCAACCTCACAGTCACAGACACAGGTGAGTTTGTAGAGGTTGAGCTGACTGCTGTAACAGAACAGCTGTTTTTAAGGGTATGCTTCACACCTCAGAGGTATGATGTTGGCTTTTTCCATACTCAGAGTGGTTCTCTGTCCAGGTATGGTAAAGTACCTCATGAAATCCTCACAGGAGGCTCTAACAGTGGGCTAACTTTCCTTCTGCTTGTACGTATGTGATGTAGAAATAGTTTTATCCAATGAGAAGCTTCCTGTTGTGGTGGGTGGATACTTACACATACTTCTGCATGTTTTCTGCATTTATTTTGAAAGGTTCTGCACATGATAAACATGCAACAGTTTGAAAAAGAAAACAAAAGTGACACACTGCTGAATGATCTTTTTCTGCTTCTGTTAACTGATAAAAGTGATATGAAACATCAGCACAGAGATGCTACCCTGCAGTTATTAACTAAACGGCTGCAGACACATTCATCACTTACTTTTCTGACATCCAGCTCACTGCCAGCAGCTTTGAAATCACCTCTAACTGTTACAGATATTTTAAATTGTAAAACAAGAACTATTTACAGCCTACCTGGTAGCTGAGTCTTCAAACCTGTATTTTGTTTTGTTTTTTGCTCTGCAGGTTTCACGGAAGGAGACTCGAAAGAAAGAGGACACAAGGATGCATGTTTTTATGCTATTGTGTTAATTCCTTCATGCGGACTTTTTCTTGGTGTTATGGTTTTTGCTACTGTAGCTGTAAATATCTACAGAAAAAAGCAATCATCAAAATCCAAATCATACCAACATGAATGGAAAGTGTGAACAGCTGGCATGAAATGTTCAGACCTGTTTAACCTCAACGACTGAGGTTTCTGCTGTTCCACAAAAAATGAAAATTCAGAAGTATATATATATATATACATACATATACATAGAGAGAGAGAGAGAGAGAGAGACATATGCATTAATTGGGGTCTACCTTACAATATAAAGAGACTTGAGGCGACTGCTGTTGTGATTTGATGTTATATAAATAAAATTGAATTGAGTTGTTCATTCATCTTAACTGTGTTTAAAAGTGACTTGAAGCATCTGGGTGGCCCTGATGAAACTGAATTAAACTGAAAAGTTTTTTTGAGTGTGTTGACACACATCTGATTACATCATAGAATTAAAATGTGTGATGTCACATCTAGATTTGAGGTAGGAGGTTTGCTTGGTGGTTTCCATATGAGGGATTTTCTTTGTAGGAGGTTATTTTGCACTGGGGCATTCCTTCCCTTCAATCTTTATCTAAGACTGTTCTGCAAGTCCACACGTTTTTTATGTGTAATATCTTTACGTATGTTGGTAAATAGACTTCGGTGAACAGCGTTTACAAAGGGGTTATATGTAGAATTAAAAAATTATCTGTTTTTTCATGTGTCTTTACATCTCTGTGTTATTGTACTGACATTATAACCAATCCGGTCCTTTATCCCCACTTAAAATATTTTTACAGAACTATTGTAATATTTGCGGCCATTTCTGCTGTCCTCTTGGCCAACTTACTCTTACAAAAGACATTTTTAATGTTAATGAGATTTTTTTTAACTGCATAAATCAAGGGTGTAGATTTGGCATGGACGGAAGGGACGTGTCCCCACCAATAATTTGATCTCTTCCAGTAAAGAAAAACAAACCCGATAGAAAGAAATAAAGATCTGTCAACGTCTCATTCACCCAGCGGTGCAGAAAGAGTTAAATTAGTCTAAAATTGTATGTAACCATGAATAACTTGTTGCCATGTCCACCAGGAGAGACTGGACAGTATAGATGTAAAACAAATATGCCAGCAGTTTGTCTCAGTCAACGAGAGGAGAAGGCATGTTTTTGGCTCCTTCACATAGTGGACATTGAGTTGTTGTGTGGGGCACCAGTAGTCCATGTCTGTTGCTGTAACAGTAGTTCATGTTTAGAATAAAAAAGCCCAGCTCACTGATTTGATCGGGGCAATAGTGCCTAAAATGTTGGATAATTTTGCTGAGACATCTTTTACTTTGTGGTAATCTTAGATGAGTAGTTTTATGGACAAAACCCACCAGGTCATTCAGTGTTCCCTTAGTGCTAATGTATCAGAGATGTTGGTGTACTATAACCAGTGTTGGCTAAGTTACTTTAAATTAGTAACTTAGTTACATTACTAGTTACTTCTCTAAAAAAGTAACTCAGTTACTTCAAGTTACTCGTTACTTTCAAAGTAACTAGTTACTAGGGAAAGTAACTTTGGTTTTACTCAGAATTCTCTTGTTAATGTGTTGCTTCCGTAACTGGATACCCAGCAAGATTGCCAGTCTTCTAGCTTGCTTACTTGCCACAAGTGCACTGTGCCACCTACCAATAGAAAGGAAAAAATAATGCACACATTTCCACGAGAGGAATCCCACGCCTGGACCGTTGTTGACCGCCGCCATGATTCTAGCCTGCTTTTTACATCCAACACAAAAACTGCAGTCGTGGTGCTTTTGATTGTACTCAGAATTTGGAAATTCTGCCTTCTGAATAGGAAGATGTAGGTAACACCAGACTGCAGATGAGCTGCATCCAGGGCTGGACTGGGACAAAAAAAAAATCGTCCGGGCATTTTGACTAGAGACCGCCCACCATTATAGGAAAAATCATAAAGCCTTTGAATGAAAATAAACACTGTTGTGACAGTGATGTACACTGTTCTGATGGTATATATGTATCAATCTATCAATTGTTTGTTGTAAGACTCAGATAATTATTTTTTAAAAGCGAGACATTTTAAATGAGAATAATAAAGAAAAGTATTTCCTTGTCCCCCTTTCCCTGTTAATGCCCTACCTGGCCCCTGGCAACACTTTGCTAGACCCGCCCCTGCACAGTTACCAGCTGTCAGCTACGTGAGAAAAGGATCCTGGTGTTATTTGTCTCTCAGAAACAGTTCATAACTTCCTTCAACTCATCCATGTCACCTAAAAGGTAAACCTGTTTCTCCATCACCTGTTCAGCTCTGATGATTCAGTAAGGACATCTCCTGGTTTCATCTTCATGTTTCCCTCTCACCAGATAACCAAACCGACATCATGACCAGCAGCTTTACAGCTGTGGCTCCAGCAAACATCAGCTGATACTAGAAATTAATATTAAATAAATTCTAACAACAGCTGATCAAGCTTAAAGGTGCTGCTGTTGTTTAACGCGACCTCCGCTGGTTTCCTCTTTCTGGCGCAAAGTGGGCGATAAATAAACGAGAGAAAAGCCGATCAGCTGATCATTGATCAGTTTCGTGATTGAAGTAGAAACAGGAGAGAATGAGAGAAGAAGAGGCAGCTGTGCAGCTTCAGCTTTGTGTCTTTTCCATTGTAGCTGAAGTCCGGGACAAACTGTGTTCCTTTTCACCTCAGTACGAAACGCGTAATATTTTCTCTGAATACCAGGCGATTCTGTTTTTAGGGGACGGTTGGCAACTCTAATAATTAACCGTATGAACAAAATAAAGTTCAACATCAGTAACATAGCACCCACACAGCTGTATAGAAACTCCGTCATGCTAGCTAGCACATGATACGAAAATGTCAGCATACCGAAAATAAACTCCACCTAAACTTGGTTTATATCTGACTCCGATAGACTGCAGGTCATAACTTCTTACCTGAAGTTCAGTTCACCTGACACGCGGACCGGCGGCCGCCTCGGGTCTCTCCTCTTGCCTCCTTTTCCTTCATCCACCTGCTGGCTTCCACCACTTGCTAATGTTATTGAATCTGTGGAAGCTCCGCGATATCCACCACCACAGTAACGAGTAACGAGCCTATCTAAATCCCAGTAACGAGTAACGCGTTCCTGGTTTTGGCATAATAACTAGTTACCGTGCTCGTTACCACAATAATAACGTAGTTACTGTAACGCGTTACTTAATAACGCGTTAGTCCCAACACTGACTATAACTGAAGTAATGTTGTTAAGTCCTTAAAGTCATATTCTTTCATTGTCATGACTCTATTTTTATTTTTGTATGATACCTGATTTATATGGAATATGGCTGAAGTAAACTAAAGCCTAAAATACTTAGTCATTTGTTTAATAGTAATTTAACATTATATAATTCACATATAAAACTATGAATTGTAATTTTAAATGGTTTAAAAGCATGTAGAATAGCATATGTAGGCAAGTATATTTCTCCTTTTTTATCAAGAAGCAAAGACAAAAAGGGAAAAAAAAGAAACAGTGCAGGGTTCAGTGGTTGAATCATCCGTCCCCACCAATGCCAAAACCAAATCCACGCCCTTGGCATAAATAAAGATCATAAGTCACTGCCAAAAACTGATTGCGGCTTCAACCTTGTTACACGAATGTTGTTTGTGGCTCCAGATGACTTTATGTCATCTATGAGGGATGCATTTGACATATGTTTCACATAGCCCAACAAGTTATAGCAGTTTAAATACGAGCAATCAGTTTACCCCTGGTCCTAAAGTATATATCTATTTTCTTACTCTTCTTATATTTATTGTTTGTTTACTTGCACTGCTGTAACTGGAGCCTCGTCGTCTCGTCTCTCTATATACTGGACTGTATGTAACGGAGATGACAATAAAGTTTACTTTGACTTCAGCAGCGCGCAGGCGCACCGAGGGCTCTCGCGCTCACTTTTCGCGTATAGAATTTCGAAAAAACATCGGTGCAAATTATAAAACTTTACCACAACGTTTGGTGTTTTCATGTTTGTTGGTTTGTTTTTATTTTGTTTTATTTTGCGAGTTGGTTATTAGACGCTGCTCCAGCCAACCAGAGACTCCCCGGCCGCCCCGCCCTCTCCTCCCTCTGCCGCCAGCAGCAGGCGCACCTCGCAAATGGAGGGCGCCCTTACTCCCAGCAAATGGGTGATAGAAAACCGATCGGTGCCTATGCCATTCCCAGTATGCGCTGGCTGATGTCGGGGCAGCATGGGTAAGAGCAATTTTTTGCCGATGCCCGTGATGCCGCCCCCACCACGATGCCGCCCTGGGGAACCGCCCGTGTCCACCATATCAAAAACCGCTACTGGGTGTAATTAAAGGAACATATCAGAATATGAACTGTCTCTGGATGCTGTTTTACTTTCTCATCATCTTCTCTCCTTGTAAATAAATCACCCAGCTGAACATAAACACAACCGGTCAACATTTTTGCTTTAATAAGAATAAAGCAAAAATCAGAAATAAAATAACCAAAATTAGTTAGAGAACGAAGCGGCCATCTGCTGCGACCGGTTGGGGTGAGAAAAGGAAGTCAGGATAAAGACATGCTGTGGAAGAGAGACAGAGATTAAGTACGATTCAATGCAGAGAGGTCTGTTAACACATAGTGGGTGAAGAAGAAACACCCAGTGCATCATGGGAATTCCCCAGCAGTCTACACCTATTGCTGCACAACTAAAGGAGGATTCAGGGTCACCTGGTCCAGCCCTAACTATATGCTTTAGCAAAAAGGAAAGTTTTAAGCCTAATCTTGAAAGTAGAGATAGTGTCTGTCTCCCAAATTAGATGGATGGAACAGGGGACCAAGAATTAGGCAGGAAGCCCACACAGGAATATCTGAATAGAAATAAAGATGGTGCAGACAGCTGATGGAGAAGAAACTGATTTTGAGGCTGATGTGCAGCTAAAATACAGATGAATGACATGAAAAGATGCCTCAGTTTACACAATAACTGTTAAAGTAAAAGTCGTCTCATACTTATCCAAGTACATAATGTTTAGCTGCCAAATACTCTAAAAGTGCCTACAGCAGAATTACTTGTTACACACAAAAATATTCACGAAATGACCTCATCATAAGTGTTGTTTCATTAATGTGTGTATCGCTTTTATTGGGGATTATTTTAATGTCTTGTGTACTGCTGGGTAGCTTCAGCTATATTAGAACAGTTTTAGTGTTTCATTATATAGGTGGTGCAGTAAGTATAACCTTGCACTCTTTACTTTGGATACATCCATGCTTTTCATCTTTCTGTGGGGAAAATTATCATTATTATTATTTTTGTTTATTAATTTTGCTCCTGATGGCAGCTAAAAATGTTGTGAAACCGCTTAGATGCTATTAAGACTGGAAAAGAGCTTACTTATGACATTTAGCCAATCTGTTTTCTTTTCTATCCTGTCAGCTGCAGCCTCGGTGCTGTTAAAGGATTTGAGAGCGGAGGTGTGTGGATCAATACTGAAATGTCGATTCTACGAGATATGTGTGTTCTAGAACTGATTCTCATATTAAAATATCGATATTTTAGTAAAGTGGGGGTAAATTGTTAGTTTATGATTAGCGGGACACAGTGGAAAGTCTCTTACTTTCTTCTTCCGCCTGTCAGTGATATGCGAAATATAAACTGTATAAATGCATGGCTGGCTGATACGTGCTCCTTCACTCAGTTCATTATAATAAGCGGAGTCACGTGTGGAGCAAAAGTGCTGATCTTTAAAAAAATGGAAAATCCCCGCATCCTGTAATCGACAGATTCTCATTTGTTCAAATTGTAGAACCTTTAACGTGGATCGTATATGCTGGGTGTCATTAAAACATACACATACAGCAGTAAAACAGCCGCTGTACGCTTTAAAAAGGAAAATACAAGTCAAAATATTTCATAGATAAGACAGAGGCTAGATAACACGTATCTATGAAGTGCCATCCTTATTGATGCTGGAGGAGGGGCTTTAGCGGAAGATCCGCTGCAGGCTGCGGTCTCCCTGAGCAGGTTGGCATTTCTCTATTGCGACCTGGTGAAAACAGTCTCTCAGAGGAGTGTGGGAGTTCCAGTCTTGGATCACAGCTTTTTTGTTTTTAACTGAAGACGGATTTTCTCTCTCTTTTTTTTTTCCTCCTTCGGAGTTTCTTATCTGGCTGCGGAGACGCCTGACCGGGCTACCTGAGGGTGAACGGAGCGGCTTACGCCTGGAGCCCAAAAACAATGACTAGGTGAGTTTATATTTCTTTATTCAGTGCAGTGGCACCGACACCAAATCCCTGGAAATTCCCACGTTGATTTCCTGACATTTGTATCTGCTCAAACTTCTTGTAACAGCCTTCATCCTTCACACATACGCTACACGTGTCTGTGGATGACCTTGGTGAAGCTGTGGGCTGTATTCTGTGCGCACTCTCCCCCCCCTCTCTCTCTGGTAGTAGGCGGAAGTCGATCGCCACATTTTATCGAGTTTGAAGAAGCAGTGGCTTCATTTTGTGAGAGGCACCGGAGAAGGAGCATTAACATGTTGCGCTTTTCATGTGGCTGCTGTGAACTGCGTGATGTTTCTCTCCACTTTAAACTGTAAACCGTGTTTGTGGGAGATGTGCTGTGTCAGCGCAGCTGCTTCTTCTCAGGGGAATGAAGCTGAATTACAGTCAGCTTGTGCGCGTAAAGTGAACTTCTTGACTCTGACACAGTTTAAGATATAATAGCGACCTTTCCTTATATTCATGTGACCATCTCATGCTGGCATCTCATATCGTGCAGTGTAAGTTGACACATTATTCGTTGGGTAAAAACTGCACCCCTGGTTTTAAGAGCCGATCAGCAGCAGCAGCAGAGGGCGTCAGTGATCAGCTTTGGTTTCAAGTCAGTTGAGCTTCGCTGTTTCTTTTAGTATTTGTACGGGCAGCCTGCCCACAGTTTAGAAAAAAAGGAAGTACTGAAGTTACACTTGGTGGAGCAATAAACAAACAAACAATGCATGCAGTTTTAAGTCTCAGGGCTGTAATGTGCAGCTGTCACTGTAGAAGAGCAATGAGCAGCAAATGATAAGCATGTGAGAGCGTTATGATCAGAGTACTGCTACACAAACAAACAGCATCACCCGAAGTATAGCAGATTTACATCCAGTGTCCAGTATATTAGGAACACCAAGCTCACACTGAGTCAGTCTAACCCAGAGGTCGTGCAGCTCATTTAATCCTCACTGATAATGGTTCCGCAGGATCACTGCTTATTATAACTGCTGTGGTCATTTTAAAAGCCAGCGAGGATTACTTCTTACCAGGGTCTGTGTCCTGATTTAAAATTATTTTGAACTACGATCTCTAAATCCTCCGCCTGTCCCCACCCTGACAAAGAGGAAGCAGATGTTGAAAGAGAGATGTGATCAAAGCTGGCCTTTATGTTTGTGTTGTTGTCACAGACCGCGCCAAAGACTAAAGTCACAGACTAAAACAGACTGAAATAAACAAGGAAAATAAAAACAACGACATGAGCTTCCCTGTTTCTCTCTCTCTATTTTTTTGCTGGAGGTGTTTGTGAGGAATTTCCTTCCTCCTCTCTCCGCTCGATCGCGGAGTCACGTGACAGTAGGACAATAACAACACAGTGGAGCTGGAGGAACGGGGAAGTCCCGGAGACCCGAATCCTTACAGAACAGAGAAAAACATTGATCCTTTCACATTAGCATTGATTTGATATCAATATCGGGGTTGCATGTTCCATCTATATTTGGATCGATCCGCCCACTACTACCAAACAGCAGGCCGACAGTTGGGCGACCTGCAGAAATGTCGTCGGTTGTAGTTTTCTTCTCCCTCCCGATGTTGGTGGCTTCAGCGTTGAAAGGTGAGTTTCTTGTGTTTTGAGGTGACGTGAACTGACAGGCTGCCAAAAGAAATGACTCATCCATCAAGGATGTAAACAGTGAAACAACGCACCGCAGCATTTTCACGCTTCCGGGAATGCAAACAGCTGCTGCAGCTCCTCTGATACCGTAGATGGAAGAAAATGTGAGCGACTTTAGAAGGTATTTGCCAACAAAATGTTTTTGACGCTAACATGGTGCCAGGCTGCAGAGAAAGTAAAGCAAGCTCTGACAAAAAAGACGAACAGAATCAACTTGTTGTTGTTGATGATTTTACTGCTTTCCAAAACTACTCCACTGTATATTAGATGAAGTATTGTACTTTGTACTCAATATTGTTTATTTTAAAACTTCTTCAATAATTTAAAATGTATCCAGTTTTAAGAAATACATCTAAAATACTATGCTGTGTTATTAAAGTTTAAGCTACCAGGCAGTTCAGGAAAAACGTCTCCAGATGCAACATTAAAGGACTAGACTCATTAATGAAACATGTACACCATGTTGTTAATAATGAGTACTTTTATAACTTTCAGCTCTTTAAGGACATTTGAAAGCTCAAAGTTTTCTTCTTGAATATCTATCAAGAAATACTGCTTTCCCCACCAGGTTCAATATGAGTTACCATGGTGATCTAATAAGGTTAATAAGTAAGTTTAAAAGTCGTGTTCCTTTATAGAGACAGAACATATGAGTATCATGCCCAGAGAGCTGCAGGAATCCATTACTTTGATTAATCCACTGATATTATTCAGACTTCCTCTGTTCAGTACTTCCTGACTGTCTACAAAAAGAAAAACTGCAGAGACAGAGTCCTCCTCTTCTGCAAAATGTATTTCCAAGACATGCAGTATGAAACACTATTAATGCTTTTTTTTCTCCTCTTTCTTTTTCATTTATACAGAGGTTTGTGTGAGGCCTGGAGAAGATGCCACTCTTCAGTGTTGGGGTCCCAGAAATGCACATATCACCCTGCTGGAGTGGAGCAGGCCGGAGCTCATCTCACAGGGTTATGTGTTCTTCTTCCAAGACCAGCGCTCGTATGAGAACTACCAGCACGAGTCCTTCAAAGGACGAGTGGAGCTGAGAGACCCGTCCATGAAGGATGGAGACGTTTCTGTGATTGTGAGGAACGTCAGCATCAGCGATACAGGAACATACGAGTGTCAGATTACAACCAGCAGCACCAGAAATGGTGAGAGAGTCATCAAAGAGTTCAAGCACTCCATCAACCTCACAGTCACAGAGTCTGGTGAGTCTGCAGACGTTCAGCTTACTGCGCTTAGAGCATGGGTGTTTATGGAGGAGTGCTTTGGATTTCTGAAGTGTTGCTTTGTCTTCCCAATCTTTTTCCTATCAATCCTTGTTTGGCAAAGGAGGTTTTTGTATTTGTGTAACTGAAAACTCGAATAAAAACACGGAGAGGGTTTTAAATGTTTTCCCTTTGGTTGGAGGCATCACATATTCTTTATACAGAAAATAAATATGATTACATAAATAAGAAATTAGCACAAACTTTAGTTTGGCTCATAAAATCTTCATTACAGGTTTCAACAGAAGCACTTTGCTTCTGTTTTCTATCTGATGTGTTAATATTTTAATCAAATGAGAAGCTTCCTGTGGTGCTGGGTGTTAAAATGTTTGATATAGACTTCATCACACTTATATTTATTGGTGGTTGTTTTGGGGTTTTTTGCATGCTATGGTTTGTGAGTTTTGCATGCTTATTTTCATGCTGACACATAACTCTACTTGTGGTTCTGTCTCACTGAGCTCAAACGAGGGCAAAGCATGCAGCAGTTATTATTGCCCCGAGAGAGCTCAAGGTACTCTGAGGCTACGTCCACACTAGTCCGGATAGATTTGAAAACGGCGTTTTCATCTGAAAACGCTCCGCGTCCACACTGGCGTTTTCAGTCGTTTTCACAGTTGTGCGTCCACATTGAAACGGATGAAAATGCTTACGTTCCAGTCCTGCGCATGCGCAAAAGTGAGTGAGAATTAAAGAATATGAAGAAATGCTATCTGGAGCATGTACAAACTGATATTCATCTTTTTTAGGGCTGTCAAAATTGAGAGCAATCAAAACAACTGCTGTATAATGCACTGCTATCTTTGTTTATTTGGTCACATGACTGCATCACATGACTAAAATACGTCACCGTTTTAGAAAGTCTGCGTTTTCCGAGTGTCCACACTGCGACTGGACAGCTGATTGCGGTTTTGAGTGATGAACCAGGCTGGGAGATTTTAAAAACCTCAGGAATCTTTTGCAGGTGTTTAGAGTTAATTCGTTGATTCAGATGGTTAGGTTAATAGCTCGTTTAGAGAACGTTTTCATGATATGCTAATTTTTTGAGATAGGAATTTTGGGTTTTCATGAGTTATGTATGCCAAAATCATCAATATTAAAACAATGAAAGGCTTGAACTACTTCAGTTGTGTATAATGAATCTAAAATATATGAAAGTCTAATCTTTATCAGTACATTACAGGAAATAATGAACTTTATCACAATATGCTAATTTTTTTGAGAAGGACCTGTATATTAAAACATTTTTCTACTTTCACTGAATTGATTTTTTTGAATTAGCATCAGTGCTGTTCATCGAGACCAAAATTTCATTCAAATTCAGAATTTTAACCCTTTAATTACCAGTTAAATCACATAATTGTAATGATTTACATAAGGATAAAACCATAAAATCCCTTTTTTTACTTAAATAATACGTGCAAACTGATTTATTTCTAACATCATTGCTGTTACATGTATAGAAATAATTAACAGTATAAATTATTTTTATGCATTATAATTTTTTGTGCAGTGACAAAAAAACAAAGAAACTCCCTCTCAGCTTGTTTGTGGCCAAGAATGGCCACCCCCTGTTTACGTTCACAAAATGCTATAAAATTAATATGTATTAAAACATTGTTCTACGTTGACCAACTTGATTTTTTTTTTTTTAAAATTAGCACCGGTCCTACTGATGAAAAACAAAATATAATTCAAATTCAGAAATTATACGCTTTGAATACCAGTTGGATTACGTATTATTACTATGTTTTTCGAGGGGGAAAATAACAATAAAGTTCAAAGTTTTTCAGCATATGAATGATGAAACCTTTTTTTTTTTTTTATCATCATTGCAGGTCAGAACCAGTAACCGTAACAGTGGTTTATTTTTAATTTACTTTATTTTATTTATTTTTTTTAATGGCCAAAAAGAAAATCACACATGGTGTGTTAGTGGCCAGAAAGGCCATTTAATGACCAAATAACCACTAAAATGATCAAAATGTGTATTTCAGTGTGTGTGCTTCTGTGTGCATCCTCATTAGCAGCAAGATGTGCAAACCACAGTAGAACAGTTTTTGTAGGCACACTTTCCACAGCTGGAGCAAGTGGCTGTTATGTCCACTTGAATTTGTTCCTCATGATGGTGCACAAAGTGACAGGGAGGTTAATCTGGCAAATAGAGTTAGTACTGATTGTACTCTAAAACATGTGTTGATCATAATTTTTGATAGTCGGTTATATTAAAAAAATAAACTTGTTTAGAATTGTGTAACAATTGTGTGCCTCATTGTTTCACAGAGTGGTGTTATCAACATGTGGCTATGACAAAAGTTGTCAGTATTTAGCACTGTGGAGGTGGATTTCAAACTTATTTAAGACTTTAGTATAATTCTGGTGCAAATACAAAAAGCCTCAGCTGGCCATCCCATCACTCCTGTCTCCTTATTTTTTTTTTTTTTCCTGAGCTCCTCGGTTTGCATCTCTGGTAGGAGTAAGACGCAAGGACAGAAATCAAAAGTTTGCACTTTGGGGGGGATCTGTGTTTGTAGCTCTTCGTGGTGATCAGTGGTGCAGAAATGAATGTTTGCACTTTGTTTTAACCTCTCTCTGCTTTCTCTCTTTCAGTTCAGATAAACATCACAGCTGGACACAACGTAATTCTGCCATGTCGAGCTCCAAACATCGACAGCAATTCCAAGGCAGTTGTAGAGTGGAGCAGAGCTGATCTTGGAAAAGATTATGTTCTTTTGTATCGGGATGAGCAGCCTGATCCAGAAGAGCAGCATCCATCTTTTAAGAACCGGGTGGATCTGCAGGACAGACAGATGAAGGATGGAGACGTGTCTTTGATTCTGAAGGATGTGACGACTGCTGATGCTGGAACATACGAGTGTCGCGTCTTCAGGAGAAGAACAAACCGCAGGAAGAGAGCTAATCTGGAGACTGACCCCATCAGTGTCATAACCCTGAGAGTTGTTGATCCTCCAGGTGAGTGAGTAGAGTTGAGTGTGTGTGTGATCAGAGGTGAAGCTGCTTCCTGGTTGTTGATGTTTGTTTCTAAAGATGTTGTTGATGAGACTTTGTAGAAAGCAGCTGGTCTGAGTGATGTGATCAGAGTGCAGTAGATAATGTCTGACAGCAGTTTGAAGAGGAAATGGATTCTGTTCTGTTCTTCACTCATCACCTACCTGACAGCTGACACCTCACACCTGTTCCTCACCTGCAGGTCAGATGGATGGGGTCAGCAGAAGACATCCTGGACTGGTAGCTGCCTTGTCACTTTTTGCTGTGATTGCTGCTTTGGCGATCTTTAATAAACTAAAACCTCCTCCTGAGCCAGTTTGAAGCAAAACAGTTTGCAGGTCTTTTTTGTTTGTTTTTTTTCTGTCTGCAGATACATCACAGTTGGCTTGTAGCATCATCCTGACATTAATATGAAAGCACCAGCTTTCAGTAAATATGATTAAGACAACTAGAATCATCATCATTGCTACTGAACTGGCTGTTGTACATGAAAGGATTCAGTTTTTCTCAATCTACTTGGTTCAATTCTCACAGCAGAAACCTCATTCTCACTTGTCTTCATGCAATTCTTAAAACAGTTTGGGCTTAGATCTGAATCATTGTGTGAAAAACGCTCACCACCCTTTAAAGAAATCATCAGGATTTCTTTTTTTCTCAAAATCTCACTGACTTTGGAAAATTGTGCAAAAATGTCTGACCTTGATGATGATGGGCTACAGTTACAGGCGAGCACACTGGGGGCCACACCTGTCAGCTAACAACATGAAACTGGGGCTGCATTTTACACAGACAAACATAATGAAAACATTAGATTGAAATACTGAAAAACGGTAATCGGAGAAGTGAGCGATCAAGAGCTCTGACTGACAAAAGTACAAACTGTTCTGTTCTGGTAAGCTGTCAGATTCAAGTGACAAGTGCATTAACGCAACAACAAATATCACGAGTATGGATATAAACAAAAGCGGTGTTTATAAAAACAATGAGACCGTCTAATGTTCATAAGGAAATGCTCAAAACGATTTAAGAACTGCATCAAGAGGAATGAGAATGACTTTTCTCTCAGTGACGGATGGAGTGATGGAGAAAAGCTGTAAAGCTGGCCCACGTGTCCGCTTCAATCCGTGCTCTCGTCACAGTGGACAGTTTGTGAACCGAGAACTAACTGGGCACTCAGATAGTTCTTAGGTCATGTGACAGAACAGTTCACCTTTATTTCAGCTTTTTCATTCAGACTTCCTTCACTGGAAAATAATAATTAAAAAAATATCCAAAACAATACATTTTAAAAATAATTAATACAAAACAATAAAAGTTGTTACAATGAATTGTGTTCCATATTTTTATTTTATATCCTATTTTTCCTCTTTGATAAAATAAATAATATTGTGAAAATTGTTGAATGTTTTATCTGATTTTGAGTGTGAACTGTAACTTTGGATACGTTAAAATATGTTTGCATCAGTAGCTGTGATTGGCTCCAGCCCCCCTAAAGACTCTCATAAGGCTAAGTGGAAGAGGATTAATAGATGGATATTTACCTTTGATCATTTCTCTTGCTGTAATCGTGCTGAAGGAGTGTTAAAGAACAAACAGCTCACACACAAACGGAGAAATCCAGAGACATTTATTCACAGAGGATTAAAAGAAAACAGTCTGATGTGCATCTGTTCATGTCTGAAGCAAAAGGAAATTCTAGTTGATCAAATGAGACTTTTATTCCTTTTAAATGTTACATATGCTGTTGTTGGTCGCTGTAGTGGCAATTCCTTTTGTTTGACCAACCAAACATCCCACGATTAAAAATCCACAAGCCACTGCTGCACTGAGATAATATTTCGTACGCAGGCAAAAGAAGTCCACTGTCCAAACTTGAAAGTTGCATTTTATGGTTCATTCATCCAGTTTGGCAATAACAAGATCAATTTTTTGTTACTTCCTGCTGCTTCTCCTGCTCTGGTAAACAACCATAGGCCCACCCCAGTGCATGCTGGTCCTATACCAGTCTCTTTATTTATAGTAACAAAATGGCCCCACAGCTCTTATTGGCTAATTTAACAAGGTAACACCAGACAAACAAAACATTGAAACAAATATTAACCTACAAATAAACCCCAAAATATAAGTAAACTAACAACAAACTTTAACAAATAAAGAACAAATTGCTCCAACACTCCAGCCCCTAATTGTGCATACAATCACAATTACTTTAAAGTCCCAAAAGGAGGAGCTTTTCCCTTAAGCAGGTCCTTAATCTTCGTTGCTGATTTTCTTCAAGATGAGGCTTCCAGTAGCAAAATAAGTTTTGCCACTGGCCTTTCCAAAACACTGGTCTTTGTTTGTAGTCTCACAGAACGCACCAAGCCTTTTGCATCCTGGTTTACACTTAAGACTTTCGCCATCATCCACGATCCTCTTGGAGCTGTAGCGTCTGCAATCAAAACAACATCTCCAGATATAAGACATCTTTTAGTCCTCGTCTATTTTTTTCTTCCTTGCATCAGAGGTAGGTACTCAGAAAGCCATCTCTTCCAGAACAACTCTGCCATGTACTGTACCTGTTTCCACCTTTTCCTGACATGAAGATCACTTGGATCAAACAGTCCTGGTGGTAAAACTGGTTTGTTTTTCAGCAACAACAAGTGATTGGGTGTCAGTGCTTCAAGATCATTTGAGTCATCTGAAACTCTAGTAATGGGTCTGTCGTTCAATATAGCTTCAACCTCACAGAAGACTGTTTGGAGTCCTTCATCATCCAAAACTTGCTCTTTGAGAACTGAGGCTAAAATACTCTTTATTGAACGAATGAGGCGCTCCCACACACCGCCTTGGTGAGAGGCTGCTGGGATGTTAAAGTTCCATTTCATGCCATCCTGAACAAAAGCCTTTTGAATTTTGGCATGGTTCAGCTCAGTCAAACTTTCTTTCAACTCTCGATTCGCCCCAATAAAATTTGTAGCATTATCAGACCTGATGGTCGAAACTGGGCCTCGTCTACAGATGAACCTCCGCACAGCATTTATACAGGAGTCTGTATCAAGTGTACAGGCAGTCTCCAGATGTACTGCACGACTGGTCAAACAAGTAAAAAGAACTCCATACCTTTTAAGGAGACTTCGTCCTCTTTTAACACTTATAGGTCCAAAATAATAAATGTATAAGAAAATATCATCAGGATATTTTTATTATCCATGAAGATCAATTTGTTATAAAGTCACATGAGGATCAAACATTAAAAACCTATAATAATTGATACATCGTTACGTTTATATATCGATTGTTATGTAGCCCACATGTATTATCACAGCAGGGCTGACCAGCTGTACTTCCAAATGTGCTGTTGGGTGTCTTCATGTGATCTGCAATTGGCCTGAAAGATTTGACACATTCACGGGGCTTCATCCCACCATCACTACCTCATGCTACCGGTAGTGAGACTGAGCCAAATGAAAAAAATGGTAAAAAAAACTGTCAAAAGAGGAGAAGAGAAAGAAATCTGAGTGCATCATCAAGGACCACAGCCACCCAGCACGTCAGCTGTTCTCCTTGCTGCCATCTGGGTGAAGTTACAGGAGTCTGCCTGCTCGGACTACAAGACTACAGTTTTTACCAACAACCACAACACTGCACACAGAAGCTGTCCTACAGTTTCACAGGTACATACTACACTCTGCACTGGTCACTTCATTTTTATTAGTATTTAAATAAAAATAAAAACCCTTACAGACGATATTTAGTATGTTATCATTTTTTACTATGTTTTTCACTATATTTTATAAATATTTTGTTTTTTTCTATTTCTTTACTGTACTATACTGCTGAGTGACTGTCTTCTGCTCGTCAAATACATTTCATTGTAATGTAGACCCTGTGCTTACTTGCATATGACAAATAAAACTGAAACTGAACTGAGAATTGGTCTGTGGCTTTTTGTCAGACTCGGGGGCTTCGGTGCTGGTTTTTGTCGCCATTTTCTCCTTTACCAGGTTTCAAAATGGCGCTTTTGATTTTTGTGAAAGAGACACTCTCATGACTCATTGAGTGACGCTGTTGACCAGCAAATATGAGATATGCAGTCTGACAATGTCACATGAACCCTGGCTGAGCAGGTATTATTTTAGTATCTGGTACCAGGTAGTATTACCTAAAGGAAAACCCTGGCGAACCACTGTGAGTTGATTCGAGTAGGTAACAGTAACAACATTAACTACCAAAGTAATAAAATTAACAACATTAACAAAATTTAGAACAACAATAGTAGCAATAATAACAACAACAATAACAGTAACAGTAACAGCCATGGTAATAACAATAACAAAAGTGACACTGTAACAACAAAAACATAATTAACAACAAGAATAACACCCAAAATCCACTGTTAATATCTGAGACTGCAGATATTAACTGTTTTCAAAGATGAGCTCTTCAGGCACAAACATGCAGACTGACGTCTGTTGACTCTGCTTTAGGCAAGAAAACAAGCTTCCTTTTTGAATCTCAAATGTTTCACAGGTGTATTCAGTGACTGTGTTATATTTAAGGCACTTTATTTTAGAAAAAACACTTTGCACTTCATCCTGAGCTCTACATTCAAACTGGTCCAGTGCAGCTGTACGACTGTAAACACACACGATTAAATAAATAATAAATAATATAGAGAGGAGTGCAGGGATGTGTTTAGCAGCCAGTTGGACAACACTACACAGACTGGTTAAGCTGTGGTGAAGGTGTGTGGGTCAGCTTCAGTGAGGAGTAGATGACCGCTGGCTCTGGTGGAAGTTCTGAACACAAACACACAGATTACAGAAAGTTTAGATAAACATGAGAAAAAAAACTGCACCGGCTCTGTTTGTTACAGAAACAATATCCACAAAACTGTCTTACACAAATATCAATAAATAAATCTCAGAATTCGAACAATTAATATTGAAATATATAAATATGTGTTAGTAGTAGTCAGATCTTTTGTTTTTGAATGACAGAACTCTGATGCTTTGCTATATTATAAGCTGCTTCTGTTTCCTGAGTCCTTCCATCTCATGTCATTGTCAACCTTCTGCTGGACCATCTCTGATTTGCATTAAAAATAATCATAATTTTAAGATGTACTAAGAGGCATTAACTGTGTAGCATATACTGGTTCGTTTTTACAGTGAGAAAAATGGGATTTTTTTAGGCTAGGTTTTAAGACACTCATGTTCAAACATGAATGTCCAAAAATGTGTGAGAACATGCTACAAGCTGATCATTTAAAATACACATGTGTGTATCTTTAAAAGTATTTGATATATGAAGCTAACATTTCACAACAAGCAGAAAATTATGTAAAACTTTGGTGATCACAGATGAAATTAATGTCTCAGCTTTATAATAGCGCCGTTCCAGTCTTACTGACCAATCAGAGAATTTCACACCACTTTCAAATTAATACCACATTTTTTTCTTTCTATATTTACTTCATATACTTTTCGACTCACGTGCAAACCATGATTATTCTCCAGCAGCTGTGTGTATTATTTGTTTAATTTCTTTATATAGTACACCTGTCAGGCTTGTGGATCATATAATCGCCTTCATGTGCTGCTGCAGGCTGAGAACTAAGATTGAGACCTTTTATTTTCGCAAAGGGGGGTGGGTTTTTGCAGCGAGCATGAAAGAGGAGCAGCTCTACCTCTCTGTCTGCAGTTCATCTTGATGGGGATCTGTGCATAGCTGACGTCAGATGTTCTGTGCACTGAAGAATAAACTGCCGCTGGATCGCTCTCTGTAAAACATGATAAAGTCATGTGACTGACCCAGAACTCGTGTTTTAGGGTGAGAAAAGGTTTGACATTCCAGGAATAACAGCGGCAAACGTGAGGCCACAGCACAGCACGTCTTTAACCTAGGGCGACTTTAACACCTCTGCTCGGTTTAGCTCTCAAAACAGGAAACCTAATGACCACAGAGCCGCTCACTTGGCACAATGATGTAACAGTCTTACACAATGCATCTTGTAAAATAAACACTTTGCAAACCTGCGAAAGTAAAAGAAAAATTTAATTAAACCTGACCTGACTAGTATGTGACAGGAGTTATATGAAGTGCTGCACCAAAGATTATTATAACCTGCAAATATTCAAAGCTACGCTAGTATAGTCCAAGAATAAAAACATGGAGCTGCTTTAATGTGAGAATTACAAGAAGGGATTTCATTGTTTCTGGCTCTGGTTCAACATCTTTAATGCAGGAGATTTTTAACAGTGGACTGAAATCTTTGTGCATTATGTGCAAGCAATTTTCAGTCCAGACAAAGAAACTGATCAACCTGACCTGATGAAAAACCAGGGGATGAACCTGCAGTCCATGCTAAAGGAACCTGAACCAAAATGCATGAAACACATGTTCTAAACCCTCAGCCATGCACCTCACAGAGCCTCATGTGGAAGCACGAGAGGATTATCGCTCTGCTGTACCTCTCATCATCTTTGACCCATTTCGATCATCTGCTGATGTTCTTCTCACTGATGAAGAGGTGGCAGCTGTCACAGCATCACTCACTGCAAAATCAAATGCAAAGATTTTCCATTAATAGCAAAACTGTAAATGCTGCTGATTCAGCAAGATTAATATTTATAAGAAGGCAAAATGTGTTTAAAATGAAAAGTGAAGGAAAAACTGCAGTCAGAATAAAATTAATTTTTAACAAAGTGTCTCTATCTTTTCTTTCAAAAAACAGGAAACTGGACTGAACTGCTCGCATCAGCTTTCTTTGACCACAACTCTCACATACAACATCTCACTTCACACACACTGGAAAAAATTACCAAACTGTGTACAGTGTACAAATGTATATATTCAAATATGACATTAATCATAAAATGCTATTGTCGAACTTGATGCACAAATACAGGATGTAGCTTAGTCATAATAAGCCTTATTTAAATATTAGTTAAAAATGTAAATGGTCTGTGGCTCAAACTGGTCCTCACAGAGTTAGATGTGTGGAAATAACATGTGCAGCATGTGGCAGCTTTTAAAGCAAGAGATTGTGTTTGCTCTGTTTCCACTTAGATGATGTTAGTTTGAGCTTTGACTGTCTGAGATGTGGGCTGTAGAAATTAGGCTCAAAGTGCCAAAAACACATTTGAAAACTTGGCAGAGAAAAAACTGCAGATTACAATTTATTGATTTTTTTAGGTGATTTGTTTAAAAAAAAAAACCAGTGGTTTAATATGTCAACATAAAGTGTGAGCAGAATGTGTCTCACCTCCAGTTTTTCTCTGGATGCATCGTCTCAGCACCAGAACCAGTATGACCAGCAGCAGCAACCCAGTTATAGAGGGAACGGACACCATCACAGAGAGAGGAGGAGAGGAAAACAAGGAGTAGAAGGAGGTAGTGGAGGCTGATGGAGGAGGACAGGTGGGAGAACCTGCATCTACTAAGAATTACAAATCCTTGTGGTCAGTTTGAGTCTCTTTGAGTCTAAAATCTGTAAAAGAAACAGAAGCTTCACCTGTGACAGTGATCCAGCTGGATGGAGACTCTCCATGACCGCTGATGTCACACTTGTAGAGGCCTTCATCAAACCTGGAAACATGCTGGATGGTCATGTGACCTGTAGGCTGCTTCCTGATGAGGGAGCCATCTTTATAGAAAGCAGCTGGGAGGTTGGAGGGAGTGGTCTTTGTTTTACAGAGCAGAGTGACGTCATCTCCCTCCATCACAGGGAGGACAGGACTCTGCAGGATCACTGATCCACCTCAACACAGAGACAAACTACAGCATTTCATCCATTTACACACAGCTTCATCAACACTAACTCCACACACTCAGCTTACCAGTGACTGTCAGGTTAACCATGTTACTGATGGGACCCTCTCTGGACTCACACCAGTAAACTCCACTGTCCAGTAGAACGATGTGGCTGATGATGCATGAAGAACCGTCTAATCTTCCAAACTTATCTCCACACTGAGTCCTGGTTTCTATGCTTGTGTTTCTCCTCAGAGTCCATCCAGCAGAGCTGTCGTCCTCCTCACAGCTCAGAGACACAAAGTCTCCTTTAAAGAACTGAGAGCTGCTGGGACTCACAGTCAGACGAGCTGTGAAGAGAGATGATTAAAATAAAAGAAAATTGTGAGGAAAAGCTTTCTCACAAAGAAACCAGGAGAATCTATATTGGTGTGTTTAAGATGAGGGCAGGAGTTTAGCTCATGCAACAGATATTTTGTTAGACTCCCAAATCCTGCACAGAGAGCACGAAATAAATCTTTAGAGGTGCTGCTCTATGATATCATACAGATATAAAAGTCAAAACACAACAGTCTGCAAACTGATCTTTAATCTCACGGGGATTACTTATGCATACACTGACTTCATGATGTTTATTATGAACATTCATCATTAATGACAGGAAATGAGGCAAACCACAACATTTGTTGAAACTTTCTCTCCAACTTAAACAGATATTTGCAATCTGTCTGTAGTTAAAGACTCAACAGATTAATTTACTTTTTTCAATATTTGTTTTCATTCCTTCTTTCAAGAAATCGAGCTGTAACAGAAAAACCTGCTGGCTGATGCTAAACGTGTGTCACAGGACCAAGAAAGCCTCGTTAAACAGCACACAGTGATGGTCACATTTTTTATCATCCACCTTTTAGTCCTCTTATTTTAAAGCAGGTTTTTGTTGGGATTTAAACATTTAAATCACTTTATGTTTACGAATCTGTTCCTTTCTGATATTAAAAAGATTAACTAGTACTTTCTCTGATGGACAGAGTCTCCCACCCCATGCATGTATATGTTGCTGAACTGCAGAGCTCCTCCTCCAGTGACAGACTGCTGCATACTAGATGCATGAAGGAGCGTTTCCGCAGGTCCTTCCTCCCTGCAGCTGTCAGACTGTACAATCAGAACTGCTCCCAACAAACATAGATGTTTACATCAGAGCTGTAATTTGCACTAAAATCAACCAAACAACTTCTACTGTTATAACTGCACATTACTTTTCTCAGTTTATATATACACCAACTTATTGGAAGTTACATGTCTACTTTTTAATGCACAGGTACAATACACAATCTGCACTTTTCTAATTATTCTAAATATTCTTAACTATTTAAACATCTTTCAGTATCCTGCTCTGTTTGCACACTACAACCTGGGTTTGCCACTTATCTGTACTCTTTAATAACTGTACAGTACTCTGCTTTGGTAACTATTGTCCATCATGTAAATATGTAAAAATTGTGTTTCTGTTCTGGGTCCTGTTCTGTTTGTATATGTGTGTTTTTTTGCTGCTGATACAACCAAATTTCCCCTTGTGAGACAATTAAAGGATTACTCTATTCTATTCTATTCTATTCTATTCTATTCTATTCTACAGATAACACATTACTAACCTCTTCACATCTTCCCTCTTTTTTTACTGAAAAGTCCTAAAGTTTGGTGAAACTGTGCAAACTCTTAATATAAAGTCTGAATCTCTTTTGTAGTCATGGTAACTTTGACTGGTTTATACTGTTTGAATCAGCCTCTGAGCTCCCATTCAGTGTGTGATGTCACTGACAACGCAGTGGCCAAATTTTAAATCAAACATTAGTGTAGCAGGACATTTTTAATATATCGTCACAGCTTTACAGGCTTGTTTCATTTCTCAGAGACACATATTAAACCTAATCTCTCTCCATTGTTGTGCTACTTCTTGGTACTTGGGACTCAGTTACACTTGTAGGCCTGTTTTATGGTCTTATATTTGTCATTTAAAAAAACGTTCCCTCACCTTGGTTTGTTGCACAGCAGAGCAGCGACATCAGGACTGAAAGGAAAGCCCAAGAGATAAAGAATCAATAGACTTTAATGTGTTTTTGTTTAAATACTAAATATTCAGTACATGAACAGTGACCTCAAGCTGAGTGTGAGACTGATAAACAGGATGTGCTCTGTAGGTGGAGGTGAGGATGCAGTTTAACACCACCATAGTTTATCTGCATCATCGACCACTAAATCTGAGTTTTTAACTAATTTAGTGACGTGAAACTATGAAGCTGTTAAAATCTCCTGTTAAAGGCAAAAACCAGCCGGATTACAGCACCTGAGGCATCCACCTGTACTTCTTTTTATACTGTGTAACCACATTTACTGTTACAGCATTTTTCTTTTGTTATTAAAAGGTTTTAAGTCTTAAGTAAAAGCAAGTGCCTGGCTCTAACCCACAGGAGCCAAAAGATCTTAAATATACATATGACAAGAGCATGTGGTACTTACAGAGCGGCCACAGAAGAGGTGTTTGTCCCATCGTGCCATACAGATCTGAGACCTTTTTGTTCCACTGCAGCACTTGAGCTGCTCCTCCTTCCTCTCAGTAGCAAAGTTTGGGGGCTCTGTGGTTTCTCTGCAGCACTTCTCAGGGAAAAAAGTCCTTTGACCTTTTAGTTTTAACCTGAGATGTGAATCATGAGGTTTATTAAAGCAACAAACTGAAACTGAAAGAATAAAAGCCAGTTTTTAGGGGGGGGGGGGTTGTTTGTTTTTTGGGGGGGGATATTTATATCTGTCTTGTATTCTTTCAGGAATTTATTTGCATTAAAAATCAACACAGCTCTTTCTAATTAAAATAAGAACGATAATAATAATAATAATAATAATAACATTAACGCTACACTGTTGTTTCTTGTAGGAGAGGGATCAAAAAAAAAAAAGCGCCACGGCACATTTGTGCCAGCTGCTGGTCTAAAATCATTTTTCAAAGTTAAGGAAAGTGGAAAGAGATCCACAGAGAAACGCAGTTTTGCTGTAATAACACATGTGGGCTACACATAGCTGGTCTTTTATTTAAAGAACATCCTTATTTTCACTTTATTTTGTGTTTTTAATTACATCATTTTTGTTGTTGTTACAATGAATGAGATTCCCTGTCGTCTGTCTGAATGAAGCCTGCGTGTCTTCATCGTCACAGCCAGCGGGGGGAGCTCTGAAGTAAGCTCTGAAGTAAAAACATTGACTGAAGCGCTTTTACCCACGCACCCCACGCATCAGACAGGCACTGACATCCATTCAGACGCAGATCTCTGAAAAAGCAGTTACGTTTCGGTCATGGATCAAAGTTTGTGTTTGTTGTCACTTAAGCTTGATTTACACTTTTATTTTTTCTGGATGGAGGGGGTTTTTTTTGGGGGGTTATATTGGTTGGGTCTGAGTATTGTGAGGGTGCTCACAGGCAGTAAACAAAAATCAGGAAGTCCCGAAGTTACACTCTTTGTTCAGGGACCTGCATGCAGGCAGCTGACCTTAATGTATTCTAGGCTAGCAGTAAGAAAGCATCATTTCAAAAATGAGTTATATAAAGAGTGACGGTGGTGATAAACAGATGTTTGATCCAGGAACTGAGAGGAAATAACAATGTGATTAAGCTGTACAAGCTTACATAAGCGACATGTCAAAATGAAACCAAAAGTACTTCCCTTTCAAAACAAAACAAACTTCAACTTTCAAATTGTGCGTGCCTCTTCTCGTTTAATGTCTGCACAAATGTCGTCGGTTGTGGTCTTCTTCTTCTCCCTTCACATCTTACTGGCTTCTGGATTGAAAGGTGAGTTCATGCGTTTAGAGACAGGACGAACTAGCAGTGGAGGAAATGACTCAACCTTTGCTAAAGAAAGTGAACACTGCTTGATGATAGTAAACAATGCATGATTAATAATACTGTGCAGTGCATACATGATGTTGTTATGTTGCAGTGTGTGCATGCACTGCACGGTTGCATCGATAAAAATGTTAGGAGCTGGTATATGAGTAATTGATCTGATACCAAAGATGGAATAAAATGTTACTTTTACTTCACGGTTTGACTGTACTGGGCATCATCACCACAAACAGAAATGATTAGCTTATAAAGCACATTTCAGACAGACACAATTTACAATGAAGAGGACATCAATACAGGTTAGTGGAAATCTCACAACAGTGGCATGAAAGGTGTACAAATCCAAATATCGACAATGTTGATACCAATGTTTGTACTGATATTGAGATGACACTTTAGTTTCTGTTCCTCTCCTGCATATAATGCTGCAGTTTCATTGAAGAGGAGACCATGCTGTCTGTGTAGGAGCTGCTCTCACATGTCACAGCAAAAACTTTCTATTTTCAACCGAAAATGTTATTCACTGCATCTGGTGACGTCATCTCAGCAAAATGTGTTGTAGGATACAGCATCGACGGAAGTATAAAGTTAAAGTAAAAGTCATGATTCAGAGGTTGTTCAGAGGGTGAGGAGAGGATGATTTTTAAATGTACTGATTAAAGAGTGTGAACTCATGATTACATATTAAATCTAGAAAGCTTGAATGCAAATATTGTACTTTTCTTAATACAATTTATTTTAAAGCTTGTGTGACTTAATATTTTGCTAATTTAAAACAAAAGTGATAAAATATGATTCTTTACTGTTATAGATCAAGCTGCTGAGCAGTATGTGAGTCATTACAGTCCTCTCCCGCTGTAACATTAGAGCAATAGACACATTAATGAAACATGTATACTATTTGTTAATAAATAATAGTTTTATTACTTTAGGCACTTTAACCACATTTGGAAGCTCCAAGTTTTGTTTTTGAAGTTGGATTGCAACTGTCACTTAAATATTTATTCAAGTATTGTTTTTGCTGCTTCATACCAGGTTACCATGGTGACCTCACAAGCTGAGAGCCATTATTGTGACACTGTAAACTCTGACCTTCTACTTGTTACAACAACAATTCAGAGTTCAGTACTTGCTGTGATCCATAGTGCTGCTGTCAGAGGTCTCAGGCTGTGACTGTCTGCTGAAGTATAGGTGGTAGACATGGAATCCAACATGTTCTTCTGCATAATGCGTGTCCATGACGTGCAGTATAACACGCTATTAATGTTTTGTTTTTTCTCCTCTTTCTTTTTCATTCGCACAGAGCTCAGAGTGAGGCCTGGACAAGCTGCCACTCTTCAGTGTTGGGGTCCCAGAGATGCACACATCACCCTGCTGGAGTGGAGCAGGCCTGAGCTCATCTCACAGGGTTATGTGTTCTTCTTCCAAGACCAGCGCTCGTACGAGAACTACCAGCACGAGTCCTTTAAAGGCCGAGTGCAGCTGAGAGACTCATCCATGATGGATGGAGACGTTTCTGTGATTGTGAGGAACGTCAGGGTCAGTGATACGGGAATATACAAGTGTGAGATTACAACCAGCAAGACAAGCAGTGGCCAGAGAGTCGTCAGCGAGTTCAAGCACTCCATCAACCTCACAGTCACAGACACAGGTGAGTTCGTAGAGGTTGAGCTGACTGCTTTAACAGCACAGCTGTTTATAAGGGTTGCTGTTCCATGCTCAGAGTGGTTCTCTGTCCGTGTATGCTAAAAGCAGTGCCTCATGAAATCCTCACAGCAGGCTCCAACAGTGGGCTCATTTTCCTTCTGCTTCTATGTGATGTGGAAATAGTTTTATCCAATAAGAAGCTTCCTGTTGTGGTGGGTGGATTCTTATACCACACTTGTTTACCTTACAATGTAAAGCACCTTGAGGGTTGTGATTTAAATCTGAATTAAATTAAATATTTCTGCTTGTTTTATGCATTTATTTTTGAAAGGTTCTGCACATGATAGACATCCAACAGTTTGAAAAAGAAAACAAAAGTGACACACTCTCTGTCTAAAGCTGCTGAATGATCTTTTTCTGCTTCTGTTAACGCAGAGGTTCCCAAAGTGTGGGGCCCGCCCCCTAGGGGGGGCGCAGAGCCATTGCAGGGGGGGCGCGGTATGAAAAGAAAAAAGAAAAAAAAAGAGCGCTTGGACACTGCTAATGGACAGGTTTTTGACGGGGCTCCCACACAAACGCAAAGCAGGAGATGAAGCATCGCCAAATATGTTTCCAAACCAACTTCCTTCCAAGCCAAAGACTAGAAAATATGGTGAAGCATATCTTCCCTTTGGCTTCACCTGCACAAGTGCCAAGGTAGGTCTCCCCTGCAGAATTAGTTTTCCCTGCGTCGGGAGCAGCGCTGGGCTCTCCAAATCACGGACAAACAGTATCCCACATTCTTGATTTTTAGTTCACAAACACTTCTTGTAATAACTAACTACTCCTGACATACCTTTGACGTTGCGTGACGAACTCTGTAATCCTCGTCCACACGTAAACGCAAAAAAGGAGTTTTAAATAATCTCCGTTTTCGGTGAATCGCAACGCCGTTTACGTGTTGACGAAAAGCCCAAACGCATAGACACAGCTGAGTTTTCAAAAATACCCGTGTAGGTGTGGACGCAGCACTAACAAGAGTTAGTAGTATATTTTATTACTACCTGTAATTTATTGCCGTTTACTTGTATTTGCTTAATTGTTTACTAAATGTTTGAGGTGTGAAATAAACCGGAATGGAGTTTGTAAACAAAATATGGGTGTGTGTGTTTGAATTGAAATTTTTATTTCAGTCAACAATAACACAACAAATTATAATTTTTTTTGGAGTTTGGAGGATGTGTTTGTGCGGGGGGGGGGGTGTTAGGTGGTGGGGGGCGCGAGCATTTTTCTTGTAAAAAAGGGGGGCCTGGCAAAAAAAGTTTGGGAACCACTGTGTTAACGGATAAAAGTGTTATGAAACATGAGCACAGAGATGCTACCCAGCAGTTATTAACTAAATGGCTGCAGATACATTCATTACTTACTTTTCTGACATCCAGCTCACTGCCAGCAGCTTTGACATCACCTCTGTTACAGATATTTCAAAGTGTAAAACAAGAACTACTTTTAGCCTACCTGGTAGCTGAGTCTTCACACTTTTTTTTGCTCTGCAGGTTTCACAGAAGAAGACTCCAAAGAAAGAGGACACAAGGATGGAGGAGACAAGGATACATCTTTTCCTGTTATTATATTAGTTCTTCCATGCGGACTTCTTGTTGTTGTTATTGCTACTGTAGCTGTAAATATCTACAGGAAAAAAGGAAATCAAAATGCAAAACATACCAACATGATGGAAAGTGTAAACACTTTAAAAATGTAAATGTCATGTTAGCAAGCAAAGGATACTAACAGAGGCGCTGTGGGTATCAGAGTCAGAATATTTTATTATATCCCAAGGAAATTATAGTAGCACTGTCCCCTCAACCCTGCAACAGGGGTTCACCACCTCCCAACCCAGAGTCAGCTGATCTTCACAGCTCACATTTAGGAGTCAGAGTCCTACAAACATTTAAACTCCAACACTACAGCTTGACTGACCTGTTGTTAACTGGATAGAACACCTCTGAAATGAATTAGAACCTCACAAATGTGGTTCTGGAAGGTTCTGGTCAGAATTCCCATAAGCGCATTTGTAAACCCTGATATAAACATCTATCTCTCTCTCTCTCTCTCTCTCTATTATGTTATGTAATTTATATGTTTAAACCTTCCCAAATTTCCTTTGTCTTCTGAAAGATAAAAGACCTTTACAGCGTGTCTTTTATCCTGTCCTGAGCCCTATTCCTGATCCTGGTTGTTGTAAAGACCCACCTTTTAGCACATCCCAGCACACCCACTCACTTCACCAGATACACCTTGTTTAGTTCTCTCACCTTTGATTGGGTGTGGTGCTTGTCCTTAATTGCACTCACCTGTCACATGTTATATAAGGACTGCATTCACTTTTGGCTCACTCTTTCTTCACTCCCACATGGGGCGGCAGTGGAGGTGAGGTTCTGTTTGGGTTTTTGATTTCATGTGTTGTTTAAGGTAATTAGTAACTTAAATCTGTTTTCTTTCAGCGTTGGCAATCCATGTCTTTCCTTTCTGATTTTGAGAATAAAAGGAGAACCCTGTGAGTTAGTGATGGCCAAATGAAGCTTTCTGAAGCACTGAAGCTTGTATTGAAAAACGGTTCATTACTCGAAGCTTTTCAACACAGTCCTCTCCGGTGACATCTGGTGGCGAAAATTATGAAGAGCAGCTTGAATCTGCAAAATAAAACGGACTGCTTAATTATCACTGCTCACTCCACAGGGTGGAGTTCTCTCTGATATTGGGCCACCGTTGCGTTGCTTTGAACATGTATTTTTTTTTTCCTCGATTGGGGGGCTGAAAAAATTGTACTGCTTATTTGCTTAATACATTTTGATCAATAAACTTTCCTTATGTAAACATGCACCATGGTGTGGCCTTTCTTTGCTTATGACTCCTTGATGTTGGTAAATACAATAAGTGAGCAATATATATAATATACATATGATAATGTACAGCACATTATGGAGTCTGCTCCTGCTGTGAAGTCCTGCCTCTATATACTTGTGCATTTAATCACTGGACAGCTGGACAGGTATGTTCATACAAAATATTAGATTAGGCCAATTGTCCTATACATATTTTTGACCTAGGGGTAGGATTGATTGTGAACTGGAAAGGGAAAATGCTTAGGGGGCTGAGTACGGCTGGGTATCGTCACCTATTTGTAGAATCATTTTGATTCGATACAGGATCCGATTCAATTTGATTGGAATCTGGAAAGTTTTGCCTCAGACAATCAGAAATATTACAATTCTGATCATTTATCAGTATATATCCATATTTTTGTATCTATTAAAAGAAAGCTGACACTTGTGAGACTTAATTAGAGATGTAAACAGAGAGTTATGAAACCTGCAGCTGCAGAAGCCAGCGGAAAAAAAAAGATCAACACAGCGCGGACCCGCCGACACATCAAAATTTGATTCTGACGCGTCGGGTCCGCGCTCTGTGTTTACTTTTGTATGTTTTAGCTGTTTGGTGTTTGACGAAATTTTGTGAGGTTTAACCTGAGATGCTGGCGTTTCAGGCAAAATAACGTTTAATTTACAAATCGACTCAGGATTTTAATGAATCAATATCACTTTATTCAATTTAGAATGGATTGTAATCAGAAAAGCGATAATCAAAACCCACCCCTAATCATGAACTTGCAAAGTAAAAACATGATCTATGTAAGGTAGCCCTTTTGTTATTTTCATTTAAAAAGAGGATTAGTGTTACTGTGCGCTGGCCGAGTCTGTCTCTTTTCTTAGAAATAATTTCTCCTACCCAAGAGAAAATCCTCTCGCATGGAACAGAAGAGGCTGTGGAGTGCAGAAACTACACTGCAAGTTGGTAGATATGCAGGTATACGGTCTTATGGGTCCTGCAGACTATCACCTAAAAACAATAAACAAAATGACTTTCTAAAATGTGTAGCAATGTAATTTACCTATAGTGTCAAATAAATTTTTTTAGTCTTTATTAGCTTTAATTCACATGGAAGTGTTCCTAAAGTCATATGCTGTAATGATATTTACATTATGAAAAGATGATTTTGGACATTTCAAGTTTTTCACTTCTGCAGATAAAATAAATTGAGCAAAATCAACTCAAAATCCCGCGAATGATTCACTTCCTTATAAACCACTGAATCACTTGTGTTCTAAATGAAGCTTCGGACGTCACTGATCACGTGACTCTGGCCAAACGAAACAGTGCTTCTGCAGTGTGTTGTTTTTTGGGTACGCATCGGAGCGCCAGCTTCAAGCGGGCCATCATTAGTCTAATGGATAGATTTAATCAATAAACCATTCTTATGTAAACATGCACCATGGTGTGGTATTTCTTTGCCTGTCACTTCTTGATGTTGGTAAATAAAATAGATGCAAAATACATATAATAACATACAACACATTATGGCGCATGCCTCTGCTGTGAGGTCCTGCCTCCAGGTACTTAGCAATTAACCACTGGACACCTGGATATGTATATATATATATATATATTATATATATATATATTATATATATAGTGGAATGATCACCTCTTCGCTATCTGTCACCATCAACACACTCCACAAATCCCGTGAATGATTCACTTCCTTATATCCATTTGAATCAGGTACCGAAGCAGTTACGTGCGTAATGAAGCTTCGGACGTCACTGGTCACGTGACTTTTGCCAAACGAAGCAAGCTTCGACACAGTGCTTCTGAACCAGTGTGTTGTTTTTTTCGACACACGCTCCGGAGCGTCAGCTTCACGCGGGCCATCACTAAGTGTGAGTGATTGATGACTGCTTATTCTCATTCTAATCGGATGAGCCCATGATGATGACTACTTAAACTCTGAGCCTTCCTTCCTTCATAACACTGGTTCTGCCAGGGGTTTCTTCATGTTAAAAGGAAGTTTTTCCTTCCCACTGTTGCCAAAGTGCTTTCCCATAAGGGGTCATATGATTGTTGGGTTTTTGTATGGTCTACCTTACAATATAAAGTTCCTTGAGGTGTCTGTTGTGAGTTGGCGCTGTATGAATAAAATTGAATTGAAATTTTTCTTTTCTATCCTCTAGGCTGCAGCCTCGGTGCTGTTAAAGGGTTTGGGAGCAGCTGTTGTGCGGATCAATACTGAAATATCGATTCTAAGAGAGATTTATGTTCTAGGACTGATTCTCATATTAAAATATCGATGTTTTAGTAACGTTGGGGTAAATTGTTAGTTTATGATTAACAGGACACAGTGGAACGTGTCTAAACGATTGGTAGGAACTACTTTCTTCTTCCGTCTGTCAGTAATATGCAAAATATAAACTGTATAAACGCATCGCTGATACGTGCTCCTTCACTCAGTTCATTATAATAAGCGGAGTCACGTGTGGAGCAAAAGTGCTGATCTTTAAAAAATGGAAAATCCCCGCATCCTGTAAACGACAGATTCTCATTTGTTCAAATTGTAGAACCTTTAACGTGGATCGTATATGCTGGGTGTCATTAAAACATACACATACAGTACTGTACGCTTTAAAAATAAAAATGCAAGTCAAAATGTTTCATACATAAGACAGAGGCTAGATAACGTGTATCGTGTCATCGTTGTCGATGCTGGAGGAGGGGCTTTAGCGGAAGACCCGCTGTAGGCTGCAGTCTCTGGTCTGAGCAGGTTGGCATTACTCTGCTGTGACCTGGTGAAAACAGTCTCTCAGAGGAATGTGGGAGTTCCAGTCTTGGATCACAGCTTCTTCTTTTTTTTTCTTTTTTTTAACTGAAGACAGATTTGCTCTTATTTTTTCCTCCTTCGAAGTTTCTTATCTGGCTGCGGAGGCGCCTGACCGGGCTACCTGAGGATGGTGGGGCGTGCTGGCGCTGGTGTGATCTGGCTCCAAGGCGAGCCGGTGTTGTGCCAAAAAGTGATTGCCTGCCAATCACTTTTTGGCACAACGCCCGGTCGACAAGGGGGAAAGTTCAGCTCCGCCTCCGGACAGCGGGAGATAAACCAGACAGTTGTGTGCGAACGGAGCGGCTCACACCTGGAGCCCAAAAACAATGACTAGGTGAGTTCTTATTTCTTTATTCAGTGCAATGGCACCGACACCAAATCCCCACGTTGACTTCCTGACATTTGTATCTGCTCAAACTTCTTATAACAACCTTCATCCTTCACCATCACACATACGCTACACGTGTCTGTGGATGACCTTGGTGAAGCTGTGGGCTCTATTCCGTGCTCCCCCCCTCTCTGGTAGTGGGCGGAAGTCGATTTGAAGAAGCAGCGGCTTCATTTTGTGAGGGAGGGTTAACGTGTTGCGCTTTTCATGTGGCTGCTGTGAACTGCATGATTTTTCTCTCCACTTTACACTGTAAACCGTGTTTGTGGGAAATGTGCTGGATCAGCTCGGCTGCTGCTTCTCGCGGTAATGAAGCTGAATTACAGTCAGCTTGTGCGCGTAAAGTGAACTTCTTGACTCAGGGAACACAGTTTCAGATATAATAGCGACCTTTCCTTATATTCATGTGACCATCTCATGCTGGCATCTCATAGTTTTATATCGTGTAGTGTAAGTCAACATTTTATTCGTTGGGTAAAAACTGCAACCCTGGTTTTAAGAGCCGATCAGCAGCAGCAGAGGGCGTCAGTGATCAGCTTTGGTTTCAAGTCAGTTGAGCTTCGCTGTTTCTTTTAGTATTTGTACGTGCAGCCTGCCCACAGTTTAGAAAAAAAAAGGAAGTACTGAAGTTACACTGTGTGCAGGGCTCTACGTGTATTCACTTGGTGGAGCAATAAACGAACGAAAGTCTCAGAGCTGTAATGTGCAGCTGTCACTGTAGAAAAGCAACGACCAGCAAATGATAAGCATATGAGAGCGTTATGATCAGAGTACTGCTACACAAACAAACAGCATCACCTGAAGTATAGCAGATTTACACTCAGTGTCCAGTATATTAGGAACACCAAGCTCACACTGAGTCAGTCTAACCCAGAGGTCGTGCAGCTCATTTAATCCTCACTGATAATGGTTCAGCAGGATCACTGCTTATTATAACTGCTGTGGTCATTTTAAAAGCCGGCGAGGATTACTTCTTACCAGGGTCTGTGTCCTGATTTAAAATTATTTTGAACTACGATCTTTAAATCCTCCGCCTGTCCCCACCCTGACAAAGAGGAAGCAGATGTTGAAACAGAGATGCTACCAAAATTGGCCTATATGCTTGTGTTGTAGTCACAGACAATATTAAATTTAGTCACAGAGTGAGGTAAAGAAGGAAAATAAAAACAACTACATAAGCTGCCCGGTTATTCTGTACTTTTTTTTGCTGGGGGCCTTTGTGGTGGATTTCCTTCCTCCTCTCGCCCGTCCTCAGAGTCACGTGACATTAAGAAAACAACAACAACTGGAGGAAGTCCCTGCAGAGACGCATATCCTTACAGAGTTTGCAGAGCAAAGTAAACCACTGATCCTGTCACATTAGGATAGATTCGCTACCAATATCGGGCTTGTATGTGCCATCTATATTTGGATCGATCCGCCCACTACTACCAAACAGCGGGCCGACCGTTGTGCAACCTGCAGAAATGTCGTCTGTTGTAGTTTTCTTCTCCCTCCCGATGTTGGTGGCTTCTGCGTTGAAAGGTGAGTGTTTTGAGGTAACATGAACTGACAGGCTGCCAAAAGAAATGACTCATCCATCAAGGATGTAAACAGTGAAACAACGCACCGCAGCATTTTCACGCTTCCGGGAATGCAAACAGCTGCTGCAGCTCGTCTGATATCGTAGATGGAAGAAAATGTGAGCGACTTCAGAAAGAATTTGGCAACAAAAAGAATCTGTGTGATACTAACATGGTGCCAGGCAGTGGCGGGCCTAGCCTGTTTGGCTGTGTCAGTATTTCTTAAACAACATCTAAGTCAAAAAACGGAAATTAGTGGTGTGTGACACTGCAAATCTTGATAAACACAGTGACAGTATTGCAAATTTACTAAAGTGTTTCTGTATTTTACTGTTTTCCAAACTACTCCACTCTATATTAGATGTAATTTGTGCTCGATATAGTTTATTTTAAAATGTCAAATTTAAATTTAAAATTGTGCAGGTTTTAAAAAAATAAATCTAATGTATGTCATTATACTTTAAGCTACCAAGCAGTATGCAAGTGAGTAAATTTTCTCCAGCTGCAACATTAAAAGAATAAACTCATTATTAACAACATGGTGTACATGTTGTTAATAATGAGTACTTTCATTAATTAAGCTTTTTAAGGACATTTGGAAGCTCCAAGTTTTGTTCTTGAATATCTATCAAGTCTAAATACTGGTTTTGCCAACAGGTTAGGTATGAGTTACATGATGATCTAATAAGGTGAGAGGCACCTTTCATGATACTGAAAACTCTAAGTAATTTCTCCTGCTTTGCAGTAAAAGCCCTCTGCTTAATGTCAGAGTTTAATTACTGACAAACACACTTGCAGCAGGTCATGAAGAGGATTCCTCTCTGGTCTTGAAGGTTTGTCAGTCCAGATTCACTGCTGGGGTTTGTTGCAACACTCATAACTGAAGAACAGTTCACAAATTTAAATGCATGTTCATTTATAGAGACATGAGACACATGAGTATCATGTCGGAGAGCTGCAGGTATCCATTACTTTGAGTAATCAACTGATGCGTTTTAGACTTCCTCTGTTCAGTACTTCCTCACTGTCCATAGAAAGAAGCTGCAGTGTTGTTCTGAACAATGTATTTCCAACATGTGCAGTATAACATGCTATTATGTTTGGTTTTTTTTCTCCTCTTTCTTTTTCATTCACACAGAGCTCAGAGTGAGGCCTGGACAAGATGCCACTCTTCAATGTTGGGGTCCCAGAAATGCACACATCACCCTGCTGGAGTGGAGCAGACCGGAGCTCATCTCACAGGGTTATGTGTTCTTCTTCCAAGACCAGCGCTCGTACGAGAACTACCAGCACGAGTCCTTTAAAGGTCGAGTGCAGCTGAGAGACCCATCCATGAAAGACGGAGATGTTACTGTGATTCTGAGAAACGTCAGCGTGAGCGATACAGGAGCATATGAGTGTCAGATTACAACCAGCAGCACCAGAAATGGCGAGAGAGTCGTCAAAGAGTTCAAGCACTCCATCAACCTCACAGTCACAGAGTCTGGTGAGTCTGCAGAGGCTCAGCTTACTGCTGAAGCTCTGCAGCATGTTTACAGCATGAGTGTTTATGAAAGAGTGCTATGGATATCTGAAGTGTGGCATTTTTTTCCAGCTCAGATGAGCCTCTGGAGGCAGTTTTATCAATCCTTGTTTGGTAAAGGAGATTTTTTGTTTTTGTTTAACTGGAAACTTAAATAAAAACACTGCAGAGGATTTTAAATGTTTTCCCTTTGATTTGAGGCATCACATAGTCTTTGTACAGAAAATAAATGATTAAATAAATAAGACATTAGCTCAGACTTTAGTCTGGCTCATAAAATCTTCATTACATGTTTCAACAGTGGTCTTTAAGCTCTCTGCTTTTGTTTTCTATCTGTGTTAATATTTTGATCAAATGAGAAGCTTCCTGTTTTGGTGGGTGTTACCATGTTCGATACAGACTTCCTCGCAGTTATATTTATTGGTTGTTTTTTTATTTTTTTTGCATGCTATGGTTTGAGTTGTCTTTGCATGTTTATTTTCATGCTGACAAACAGCTGTAGTTGTGCGTCTGCCTCACTGAGCTCAAACAAGGGCAAAGAATGCAGCAGTTATTATTGGCCACGAGAGTGCTCAAAATACTCAGTCAAGCAGCTACATTGATCTGATGAGCTCTTATTGCTCATCAGTTTTTGCATGGTGAAACCAGCTGAGTGCATTTCACAAATCCATGTGCTGGCACAAGGGACCAAGAACCAGTCAGAAGAAACCTAGGCTTCATTTTTCAGGCAGTGACACTGTGACCTGCTCTGCCCTCTTTGGATATGCCCAGGCTTCACTTGTCTCTGTGAGATTATTGTATTATTTCTTAGTTCCGCTGTTTGTGTTACACCTTTAATGTGAAGCACTATTGCAGCTTTTGTTTTGAAAGGATCGTTACTTAACGAGCATACCGCAGTTTGGGAAAGAAAGTAAAAGTACTGTGTGCAGTCAGTGTGATCTGACCCTGCTTGAATGGTGGGGGTTTTTTCCTGCTTATGTTAGCAGCTAAAGCTGATGTGAATCTTGACCACAGTGATGCTTGTCAGCAGCCAAATGCTTGCAGATAGTTTCATTACTTTTCTGACAACCAGCTCACTGTCAGCAGCTGTGACCTCTGACTGTTAGCGATGTTTTAAAGTTAAAAAAAAAAAAAAAAAAAAAGAGAGGGAGGAAAAAAGAAATATTCTCAACATTTTTGTTTGGCTGTAGTTGATCTAAAGTCAATCAGCAATCTTCAGGCTCGCTATCTATCTTCCTCCATTAGACTAAGATAAATCATGGCATGAATAATAGAATTTTAATATGTGATTATACAATAACTTCATACTTTATGTATGTATAAAAATATAAGTATTTATGAAAAAGATATATATTGCATTGTTGTATGAGCTGTAAGTAAAAGAGAACCTTATCAGTGATTTCAGTTCAGCTGATCTCACATTAAAGGTCATTAAACTCTGGATTGTTTTCACTGCAGTTGCTGTTTTTAGATCTCAGCAAACATCCTGTTATGTCCACATGAAGTTGTTCCTCTGATGGTGCACGATCTTCTCTAGTGAGTAGACAAAGTGACATCTGGCAAATAGAGTTAGTGCAGATTTTACAGGGATTTCTCCAGAACATGTGTTCATAATTTTTGATAGTTGAGTATATAAGAAAATAACCTTGTTTAGAATCGTCCAACAATTTTGTGCCTCGTTGATTCACAGAGTGACGTTATCAACATCTGGCTATGACAAAAGCATTTATCACTGTGGAGGTGGATTTGAGATTTATTTGAAACTTTAATATAATTCTGGCATAAGTACAAAAAGCCTCAGCTGGCCGTCCCATCACTCCTGTCGCCTTGTTTTTCTTCCTGAGCTCCTCGGTTTGCATCTCTGGTAAGAGTAAGACGCAAGGACAGAAATCAAAAGTTTGCACTTTGGGGGGATCTGTATTTGTAGCTCTTCGTGGTGATCAGTGCTGCAGAAATGAATGTTTGCACTTTGTTTTAACCACTCTATGGTTCCTCTCTTTCAGTTCAGATAAACATCACAGCTGGACAGAACGTAATTCTGCCATGTCGAGCTCCAAACATCGACAGCAATTCCAAGGCAGTTGTAAAGGGGAGCAGAGCTGACCTTGGAAAAGATTATGTTCTTTTGTATCGGGATGAACAGCCTGATCCAGAAGAGCAGCATCCATCTTTTAAGAACCGGGTGGATCTGCAGAACAGACAGATAAAGGATGGAGACGCGTCTTTGATTCTGAAGGATGTCACGACTGCTGATAGTGGAACATACGAGTGTCGCGTCTTCAGAAGAACAAACCGCAGGAAGAGAGCTAATCTGGAGACTGACCCTATCAGTGTCATCAGCCTGAAAGTTGATCCTCCAGGTGAGTGAGTAGAGTTGAGTGTGTGTGTGATCAGAGGTGAAGCTGCTTCCTGGTTGTTGATGTTTGTTTCTAAAGATGTTGTTGATGAGACTTTGTAGAAAGCAGCTGGTCTGAGTGATGTGATCAGAGTGCAGTAGATAATGTCTGACAGCAGTTTGAAGAGGAAATGGATTCTGTTCTGTTCTTCACTCATCACCTACCTGACAGCTGACACCTCACACCTGTTTCTCACCTGCAGGTCAGACAGGAGGAGACACAGAGGATGGAGTGAGCAGAGGACATGCTGGACTGATGGCGGTTTTGTCACTCTTTGCTGTGATTGCTGCTTTGGCGATCTTTATAAAACTAAATCCACCTCCTCCTCTTTCTTGTCCTTCTGTCTGCAGAAATGTACTTTGATTGTAGTATGATCCTGACATTAAGATTAAGGAAAAATCTTTCAGTAAATATGATTAAGACAACTAGAATGATCATTATTGCTACTGAACTGACTGTTGCACGTGTCAGAAATTACAGTTGTTCTCAATCGATTTGGTGCAATTCTCACAGCACAAACCTCATTCTCCCTGCTCTTCATGAAGTCCTTAAAACAGTTTGGGCATTCTTCATAATTCAGAATCATCTGTGCAAAACACGCTCCAAACACGAATCAGTCACTTCAACTCTGTGAAGTGAATGGATAAAAAAAAAAAAAAACTTTCACCGCCTCTTAAAGAAGTCATCAAAGTATTTTTTTTTCTCAAAAACGTCCTGACTTTGGAAAAAATGTCTGACCTTGATGATGATGGGCTACAGTTACAGGCGAGCACACAGGGGGCCACACCTGTCAGCTATCAACATGAAACTGGGGCTGCATTTCACACAGACAAACATATTGAAAACATTAGATTGAAATACTGAAAAACAGTAATCGGAGAAATGAGCGATCAAGAGCTCTAACTGACAAAAGTACAAACTTCTGTTTTGATGAGTTTTCAGATTCAAGTGACAAGTGCATTAACGCAGCAACAAAGATCACAAGTATGGATATAAACAAAAGCAGTGTTTATAAAAACAATGAGACCGTCTAATGTTCATAAGGAAATGCTCAAACCGATTTAAGAACTGCATCAAAAATGGTGAGAATGACTTTTCTCTCTGTGACGGATGGAGAAAAGCTGTAAAGCTGGCCCACGTGTCCGCTTCAATCCGTGCTCTCGTCACAGTGGACAGTTTGTGAACCAAGAACTAACTGGGCACTCAGATAGTTCTTAGGTCATGTGACAGAACAGTTCACCTTTATTTCAGCTTTTTCATTCAGACTTCCTTCACTGGAAAATAATAAATAAAAATAATACAAAACAATACATTTTAAAAATAAATACAAAAATAAAAGCTGTTACAATAAATTGTCTTCCATATTTTTATTTTATATCCTATTTTTCCTTTTTGATAAAATAAATAATATTGTGAAAATTGTCGAATGTTTTATCTGATTTTGAGTGTGAACTGTAGCTTTGAATATGTTAAAATATATTTGCATTAGTAGCTGTGATTGGCTCCAGCCCCCCTAAAGACTCTCATAAGGCTACGTGGAAGAGGATTCATGGATGGATATTTACCTTTGATGACTTCGCTTGCTGTAATCGTGCTGAAGGAGTGTTAAAGAGCAAACAGCTCACACACAAATGGAGAAATCCAGAGACATTTATTCACAGAGGATTCAAAGAAAACAGTCTGATGTGCATCTGTTCATGTCTGAAGCAAAAGGAAATTCTAGTTGATCAAATGAGACTTTTATTCCTTTTAAATGCTTGATTGTAGATTACATATGCTGCTGTTGGTCACTGTTGTTTTCATTACTGTTTTTGTTTTATTGTTCTCAGACAGCTCCTGCTTGTCGTAAGACCTGAAACATCACACATTTGTCTCTTTTTATTTCCATGTTGTTGTACTTTTTCAACATGTTCAAAATAAAGATTCAATCAATCAACATCATGGTTTATTTTCAGTGTTAGATTTTCTTTATAGTCAGATTTGATCTGTAGCACTGATCCCCTCCAGCTCTGCTGACTCTGGAAGAATCGGAAAGAACAACAGTTTTTGAAAGTTTGAACCAAAATATATTTTCATTTGCGTAAGACATTTAGGCAAACGTTTGCAGTGCACACGGTGAAATACTATCCTTAGTGTTTCCATGACTCTTGAAGGTTCAGGTTCAGCAGTGGGATCGATGACTCAGCTCATTTCTTTTCAGCCAAAATCACTGAGTGCAATATAAAGCTTCATCACCACAGCTGAGAGCCAAACGGTGAGCGTTACAGAAGAGTTACAACAGGACAGAACATATGAGAAAACAGTGCAGAGAGTGAAGCTGAGATCATCCGGACATGTCAATAAGAAAGTCAGTGATAAACTTAAACTGTGTTAGAGCTCTGATTTAAGGTAATGACTGTCATCTGAGCAGCTGAACGCTTCTGAATTATCAAAGAAATCAACCTGAGCTACAGACATGGGCCTTAGACCAGGGTACAGAGTAACAAGTGGATCAGAGAGGGAAGTGTCAGGAGTCAGAAATGGTCAAATAATTAGGGTATTATATAAATGTAAATGTTCAGTGCTCACTGGATGATGATAAAACACTACCTGCCTTATTATTCTTTCAATTCAAAATGTATAAGAAAATATCATCATAAGGATATTTTTATTATCCGTGAAGATCAGTTTGTTATAGAGTCACATGAGGATCAAACATTAAAAACCTATAACAATTGATACATTGTTACATTTATATATCGATTGTTATGTAGCCCACATGTATTATCACAGCAGGGCTGACCAGCTGTACTTCCAAATGTGCTGTTGGGTGTCTTCGTGTGATCTGCATTTTGTTGAAGCAATTGGCCTGAAAGATTTGACACATTCACGGGGCTTCATCCCACCATCACTACCTCATGCTACCGATAGTGAGACTGAGCCAAATGAAAAAAATGGTGAAAAACTGTCAAAAGAGGAGAAGAGAAAGAAATCTGAGTGCATCCGGATTATACTAATGTCACATCTCTTCTAAATTCTCATAGGTTTTTCTGTTGCTTACACCGAACCAGAATGAGGTTTGTGTTACATTACAAACTGTACCCTTGCTCAACAGAGGAGACACTAGTTTTACTGACAGAATTGTGAGGACCTCACTGGCATGAGTCTTCCTGCCATTCAGGACATCTATCTTCAACGGTGCCTCTTTAAAGACCACAGCCACCCAGCACGTCAGCTGTTCTCCTTGTTACCATCTGGGTGAAGTTACAGGAGTCTGTCTGCTCGGACTACAAGACTACAGTTTTTACCAACAACCACAACACTGCACACAGAAGCTGTCCTACAGTTTCACAGGTACATACTACACTCTGCACTGGTCACTTCATTTTTATTAGTATAAAAATAAAAACCCTTATATACGATATTTAGTTTGTTAACATTTTTTACTATGTTTTTCACTATATTTTATAAATATTTTGTTTTTTACTATTTTTATTGTACTATACTGCTGAGTGACTCGTCTTCTGCTTGTCAAATACATTTCATTGCAATGTAGACCCTGTGCTTACTTGCATATGACAAATAAAACTGAAACTGAACTGAGAATTGGTCTGTGGCTTTTCGTCAGACTCGGGGGCTTCGGTGCTGGTTTTTGTCGCCATTTCCCCTTTACCAGGTTTCAAAATGGCGCTTTTGATTTTTGTGAAAGAGACACTCTCATAACGCTGTTGACCAGCAAATATGAGATATATAGTCTGACAATGTCACATGAACCCTGGCTGAGCAGGTATTATTTTAGTATCTGGTACCAGGTAGTTTTACCTAAAGGAAAAACCTGGTGAACCGTTGCAAGTTGATTCGAGTAGGTAACAGTAACAACATTAACTACCAAAGTAATAAAATTAACAACATTAACAAAAATTAAGAACAACTTTAGTAGCAATAATAACAACAACATTAACAGTAACAGTAACAGCCATGGTAATAACAATAACAAAAGTGACACTGTAACAACAAAAACATAATTAACAACAAGAATAACACCCAAAATCCACTGTTAATATCTGAGACTGCAGATATTAACTGTTTTCAAAGATGAGCTTTTCAGGCACAAACATGCAGACTGACGTCTGTTGACTCTTCTTTAGGCAAGAAAACAAGCTTCCTTTTTGAATCTCAAATGTTTCACAGGTGTATTCAGTGACTGTGTTATATTTAAGGCACTTTATTTTAGAAAAAACACTTTGCACTTCATCCTGAGCTCTACATTCAAACTGCTCCAGTGCAGCTGTACGACTGTAAACACACACATGCTTAAATAAATAATAAATAATATAGAGAGGAGTGCAGGGATCTGTTTAGCAGCCAGTTGGACAACACTACACAGACTGGTTACACTGTGGTGAAGGTGTGTGGGTCAGCTTCAGTGAGGAGTAGATGACCGCTGACTCTGGTGGAAGATCTGAACACAAACACACAGATTAGAGAAAGTTTAGATGTCTGGAGGAAAACATGAGAAAAACCTGCACCGGCTCTGTTTATTACAGAGGGGATATCCACAGAGTCACGTGAGCAGGAGGAGTTTAACACTGCAGGAAAAAGAATAAAAATAACACTGTCTTATACACTGTATAAGACAGTGAATTTCCTAAATTTCAGGATTTCTGCAATTACTATATGTACAAACATTTATTCGTAGCTGTAATCAGATCTTTCGAGTCTGAATGACAGAGTTGTTGCACTGATAACTCTGCTAACTTACAAAAGGATTCCTTGTATTTCCACCTCTTTTCTGACTAATTTCGTCATAAATTTTATAGACCTTCTGCTCATTATTTAAATTTTATGGTCCACAGTTTGTAAAATTGTAAAAATAAAATTTTTAAAAGGCATTAAAAGCATATGTGTATTGGAATTTTTTTCAGCATTCAGTATAGCAGTCAGCTTGCAGACTGCCTGATTCCTCCTTACCTGTAGAAGCTGTGGTATTAGGATAGGTTGGATTTGGAGGTGAGGGGCAGTGTCTTGTATCCGACAATCGATTGCACCATGTGGACACAACCACCTGGCCTTGCAAGACTCACATGAAATAAGCTACTTATCCTTTTTTCATAACTTTTAATTGTTTTGCTATTTGTTTTTTTATGTTAGAAAAATTTTACATTGACAATTGGGTTGTTGTGTTTTTCATGCATCTTAGCATATTTTAAACTTAACCTAAATTTTCAGAGTCCTCGAAAATGCAAAAAAAAAAAAAAAAAAAAATGCATATGTTTGCCAAATGTGTTTCGTCAGTGGTAATTAAAGTACAATTGACGTACCAAAGTTGCTCTATTAAGGTTACATTTGCTCAATCTGGTACAAAAGTTTAATAAGAAAAGCATTTTCTTCATTTTCGTAACTGAGACTTTTGTGTTAAAAAGTATTCCATGTGATTTATTTAGAAATACTGTAAAATTACATATTATACAGAAATTTTCACTATTTGTCTTTTGCACCATAAAGTTTGTATAATTAGTGCATGCTCAAATATGCGATTTTGCAGGACTGCTTGAATGTTTTTTTCATGATTTAACCAGCCAGTAGGCATTTTTGATGTATCTAACCCAACAGATTCACTTTTATAGTAAGAAAGGCCAGCTAAAATTTAAGGCTTATATCTTTAATAGTACATGAAATTTTCATGTTCAACATTGCCTCAGATTTCAAAATGCAAAAAAATTCATATATTCACACCAATTTATATTTAAAGAACATTTTTTTCATACTATATTTAGATCATATGCTTTCTATCTCACACACAAACCCTGATTTCTCTCCAGAAGTTGTGTGTTTAATCTCTTCATACCATATCCTTTTAATATAGTTTTCTCTTCCTTTGTATTAGACCTGTCTGACATGTGGAGCTGATAACCACCTTCATTTCACCAGGTTAATCCCTCCACAGTGCAGAGGAACTAATGGTGCTTTTCACTGCGTTTGCTGCTGCAGGCTGAGATCTGAGCTTTTTAAAATTTCAATTTAGGTTTGGAATTTTTCTATACATGAGGGAGATTTTGGAGTCAATATCGAAGAGCTGTACCTCTCTGTCTGCTGTTTGTCCTGATGGTGATTTCTCCATAGCTGACGTCACCTGTTCTGTGCACTGATGAATAAACTGCAGCTGGATCACGGACTACAAAACAAGAGAAAGTCATGTAACTGACACAGAACTTTTTATTTTAGGGTGAAATAAATCTATAATAAAATTTAAATCTATAAATTAGAGTTGAAAAGTACGGAGACATATCCAAGCTTTAAGCTGAAGGAACTTTAACAACTCTACTTAGTTCTCAAAACAGGAAGCTTGATGACCACAGAGTTGCTCATGTGTCAAAACAATGTAACACTTTGACACAATGCATCTTGTAAAGGAAACAAACTTGCAAACCTCTGAAACTCATTTAAAATAAAATTACCAACAATAAATTTGTATCTGACAGCCTGACGACAATTACACAAGGCTACGCCAAAGGTTATTTTTTCAAGAATGAAAACACGGAGCCGGAAATAAGCTGAATAACTCCGCTTTAACGTGACAAATAAAAGACGTTTCTGGCTCTGAGCTCAGAGTGAAGTCTCTGTTTCAACTTCTTTAACACAGCTGTGCATGGGCCTCAGTGTTTTCCAGCTTTCTGCACTAATTGTATTTCTTTATAAATATTCTGAATCCTTTGGGTCCCTCTGCTGTGTGCTTTGTACTGCCTGTGCTGCTTAAGTTAATAAGGAAGTCCTGAGGTTCTGTCCGACTGTAGAGAGGTCACCTCTAAATGCAAATAAGTTTTTTTTTTAATAATATGAAGTTTTATCTTTTGAAAAACTCCCTAAATAAAGTTTGATTTCTGTGCTGAGCATGTGCAGTGGACTAAAATATTTTAAAGCAATTTTTAATCCAACTAAATCTCCGCCTTTTAGTCCAGTGTGTTTTTCTTATAAAAAAAAACAATGATCTCACTTTAATGTGCTAGCATGAAATCCACAAACACAGACAAAAAACTGAATATGATAAAATGATGAAATGATGATAAAACAATTAGAGGATGACCTGCAGTCCATCCTGCAAGAATCTCCAAAATCTGAACCAAGTTATCACAATGCATCTAACACATGATTATCTAACAGGAAAGTTGACCTGTACCTCTCATCATCTTTGATCCATGTTGGCCTTCTGCTGTTGTTTTTCTCACTGATGAGTAAGTGACAGCTGCTGCAGGATCTCTCTCTGCAAAATCAAATGCAAAGATTTTCTAATATTAACAAAACTGTAACTACTACTGCTTCATCAGTCGGAAGATATTTATAAATTAGTTAATAATGAGTCCTATAATAACAATGCTGATGATGATAATAATAATAATAATAATAATAATAATGAAACTAGACTGTAACAGAGCTGCTACTTCTTCTTCCGCACAATGACGTGTAGTTCATAAACACAGGATTAGGTCATAAACTGAAGCTTTGAAAGTACTGAAAATATTGACCTGATCAAACACCAATGTCTGAACCAACACATATTTATTAAAAACTCCAAACATTAACTTCTTAGATTGGATAAATAAGAGGTTTATTGAAACCTCAGAGGAAGATTAAAGTTTTGAGCGTTTACCTTGTAGGAAACTTGTTGCACCTCTTGTCCTGTTTGACCCATTATAGTCATCTGCTGATACTTTTCTCCCTGATAAGCAGGTGTCACCTGCTGCAGGATCTCTCTCTGAAAAGCAAATGCAAACAATAGAACTGTTACTGCTGTTGTTTCATCATTTGGAATATTAATATTTATAAGGCAGTTAATTATATTTAAAAATGGAAAGTAAAAGAAAGATTTGATTAAGTATAAAGTAGGGTGAAGCCAAAGAAAGTAGAACTATTTCTATCTTTCGGAGTTCTGTGGTGAAACAACAAGTAAAGGTTAGTTTTGTTCTTCCAGAAAACAGGAAACTGGACTGCAGAAGAGCTTTGCTCACATTGACACTCTGACCACAAAATCTCACACACAGCATCTCAATTCAGACACAGGAAAAAACTAACTGAACTAACTTAAGTATGTGATGCACAAATATAGCATTTAGATGCACTGTAATGACCTTAATTTAACTCTCTGTGGCTCAAATTTGTCCTCACAAAGACAGAAGTGCGAAAACTGCACATGCTGTGCATCATGTAATAGTTTTTACAGGAACAGTTCTCCCCATAATCACACCTACATGTGTTAGGTCTGCAGTGCTGTTTGAGTTGCCCACTGTTGGAGTTATGGGCTGTAGAGACGACGCTCAATGTGTCAAAACTCAACAGAGAAAAATTGTGTAGATTTTGATAGACTGAGTCTTAGGTAATCTGTCTTTCAAAACTAGTATAATAGTTAAGGGTAAGCAGAATGTGACTCTTACCTTCAGGTTTTCTCTTTACACATCGTCTCACCAGTACAACCAGTAAAACCAACAGCAGCAGCACTCCAATTATGGAGGGAACAGAGACCAGCATGGAGAGAGGAACAGAGGAGTGCTGAGGAGGAGGAGAGGAAAACGAGGAGGAGAGGGAGGTAGTGGAGGCTGATAGAGGAGGAGAGGTGGGAGAACCTGCATCTACTAAGAAATACAAATCGTTGTGGTCAGTTTGAGTCTCTTTGGACCTAAAATGTGTAAAAGAATCTGAAGCCTCACCTGTGACAGTGATCCAGCTGGATGGAGACTCTCCATGACCGCTGATGTCACACTTGTAGAGGCCTTCATCAGACCTGGAAACATGCTGGATGGTCATGTGACCTGTAGGCTGCTTCCTGATGAGGGAGCCATCTTTATAGAAAGCAGCTGGGAGGTTGGAGGGAGTGGTCTTTGTTTTACAGAGCAGAGTGACGTCATCTCCCTCCATCACAGGGAGGACAGGACTCTGCAGGATCACTGATCCACCTCAACACAGAGACAAACTACAGCATTTCATCCATTTACACACAGCTTCATCAACACTAACTCCACACACTCAGCTTACCAGTGACTGTCAGGTTAACCATGTTACTGATGGGGCCCTCTCTGGACTCACACCAGTAAACTCCACTGTCTACTAAGACGATGTGGTTGAAGGTACAGGAAGAACCAGCTGATTCTCCAAACCCAGCTCCACACTGAGTCCTGGTTTCTTTGCTTGTGTTTCTCCTCAGAGTCCATCCAGCAGAGCTGTCGTCCTCCTCACAGCTCAGAGACACAAAGTCTCTAAAAAAGAATTGAGAGCTGCTGGGACTCACAGTCAGACGAGCTGTGAGAGAAATTATTACAACAAAGCCAAACATGAGGAATAACTTTGTCACAAAGAAAACATACATTTGTTGAAAAGCAAGAGAATCTTTGTTGGTGTATTTAAGGTGCAGGCAGAAGATGATCCAGGAGTGTAACACGTGTAAAGCTTTGGAGGTGCTGGTAGGTAAATTTTGTTATGTTGCAGCTCCTCAGTTCGTCTTCAGTCTGAAAAGTGCAAATTTAGCTTTTCCCTCTTTTTCTTTTTTGTCTAAAATTTGCATGATGTGTCTCTGCGTATATATGACCACATATGGCCCTAAAGGTCCAGCTGTAACATAAACATCTGCTGGCTGATGCTGATTGTGTGTTACAGCACCAAGAAAACCTTGTTAAACAGTGCACATGCTGGTTATCATCCACTCCTAAATCCTCTTATTTTAACATTATATCACTTTACATTTAACAACCCCTTCTACTGATGTTAAAAGAATAAACGGATATTTAGAGACTATGGTACTAATGCCTTCACATTTATTTTTTAAAATCCATTGTTATTGAATCAGGACTTTTTTTTTTTAAACAATCATCACAATTTTATAGGCTCGTTTAATTTCTCACAGACACAGTAAACCTAATCTGTCTCCATTGTTGTGCTACTTCTTGGTACTTGGGACTCAGTTACACTTGTAGGCCTGTTTTACGGTCTTTTATTTGTCATTTTAAAAAACGTTTCCTCACCGTGGTTTGTTGCCCAGCTGAGCAGCGACATCAGGACTGAAAGGAAAGCCCAAGAGATAAAGACTCAATAGATTTTCATGTGTTTTTGGTTTAAATGCTAAATATCCACTACTTGACCTGTGGGGCAGTGACCTAAAGTGTCAGACTGATAAACAGGATGTGCTCTGTAGGGGGAGGTGAGGATGTAGCTTAACACCGCCATAGTTTACCTGCACCGTCGACCACTAAATTTGAGTTTTTAACTCATTTAGTGACGTGAAACTGTGAAGCTGTTAAAATTTCATCTTAAACACACACACACACACACAAACAGCTGCATTACAGCACATGAGGCATCCACTTGTACTTCCTTTTATACTGTGTAACCACATTTACTGTTACACCATTTTTCCTTTTGTTATTAACACAGGTTTTAAGCCTTAAATAAAAGTGACTACCTGTGGCTCCAACCCACTGCCACTCTCAACCAGAATACCTTAAATATACATATTACATACTGAGATTTTCAAAAGAGCATGTGGTACTTACAGAGCAGCCACAGAAGAGGTGTTTGTCCCATCGTGTCACACAGATCTGAGACCTTTTTGTTCCACTGCAGCCCTTGAACCCTCCTCCTTCCTCTCAGTAAAGTTTGGGGGCTCTGTGGTTTCTCTGCAGCACTTCTAGGAAAATGAAGAAAAAAAAAGTATCTAAAATGTGAATCGGGAGGTGCATTAAAGTGACAAGTACAAACTGAAAGAATGAAAATATCAGTAGGGTGTTTATTTCATTGTATTAATTTTTTTTTCTGTAATCCCACAAAAAGAAAAAGGCTCAGTATTAACTTGGGTTTTACGACACAGCAAAAGTGAGAAGTAAGCAGAAAGAAATGTACGTTGACTGTGTGTACCTGGGTGACAGTGGCACAAGGTTTGTTCATGTTTCCTTTAATGTAATAAGTCATGTGGAATCAGAATGTTATTGAACAGAGTTTATGTGAAATTGTAAGCTATTGTGAATCAGGTGAACTCTAGTAGTGTCATAACAGTACTTTTCCAGTGAAAGGACTTGCAGCCTCATTTGATGTGTTATGTGGGAGATATATAACAGCTATGAGAGCCTGTGATATGTGAGTAAATGTGATGTGCATGTTATAGTTTATGTGTGTGCATGAGAATTGTGCGTTACTTTAATATTTTTATTTTATGGTGGTACTGTAGAGGTAAACAGTTTCTACACCAGAGCTATCGATTCTCATTCCTGGTTTATTCTTCATCACCACACAACTGCTCCAAAACACAGCAACACACTTCTGTGGTGAAAGTGAAGCCCTCTAGTGGACCACCACAGTAATTTATATATTTATATATTTCTGTTTTCACCGAAAAGTTCCAATGAACCACATCTTTAGTAAAGTTTCTGTGATGCATCAGTTAAGGAGACCACCATTCAGCCTGGGATGCGACAGTTATCAATCGATATCCTTTCTTTTTCCAGCTCATTTTCGTTACACAAGAATAGCTTTGCAATTAAATCCCTGCATGCGCACAGTAAAAAACAACACACATTCTACAGGCGTGAGAACTGGAGTTATATAAAGCACGCAAAACGTCCTTATTTTATATTTTTCAATCGCAGGTTGCTACTTTTAAAGCCTCCGAGAGGGGCATATATGCGGCAGTCTCGACTGCTTGCACTATGATTGTAAGCCCAACGAGGGACATTCATAGACATGTGTCAGAAAGCAAACTGGGGTTTTGCATGTCAAGGATATTTGGCATGCAGACTGGTATCGAACTGACAGTAAGTGACCCGCTCTACTACCTGAGCTACAGCCACTTCCTGACTGCTTGTCACGCAGTGATTTTCCTTTATTTACAGTTTTTCTCAGTCACTTTGGTGCTTTTCTCAGATCAAAATGAAAATTCTCAAAAACATTAGTGCAACCTCTACACCATTTAGTCATTTGTGCACATCATAGTAGCAATTTCTCCTTCCTCTGAACAAATTGCAAATGCTCTTGGACATGTATCAGGTGCTTTCATACAATTCTCTGCCATCGACAACATTATCATTTGCTTATGTCATGTCAGTCAAAATGAACTGTACTTTTGGATGCTAAATAGTCGTTCCCAATAAAACTAATAGTCTTTATTTCATTGCTTGAGTCATTACATACAAAATTGGTGAATTAATTTTCAAATGCTGTCAAGAAAATTTTATACTTTTTTTCATTATTTTTTCCTGTCCCCAAAATTGAACAATTTCTCTCATGCCATAGTCCCTGAGAATGAGAGGGGTGGAGGTCAACTCAACAAATACGTTGTTGTGTGGGATAATGTCCCTTTTCACTACTCACATCAGGTCAGACAGTGGTTTGCAGCACATGACAGAAAGCCTGTTGAATATCTCCCTCCCTACTCCCCATTCCTTAATCTGATAGAAGGGTTTTTGTCTGCCTGGAGGTGGAAGACTTATGACCGGCATTCACATGCACAAATGGCCCTGCTTGCAGCCATGTATGCAGCATGTGACGACATCACAGAGTCATGCAGAGGGTGGATTCGCCACTCCAGGAGATACTTTCCTCACTGCATTGCAAGGGATGATATCCGTTGACGTAGATGAGAACATGTGGCCAGACAGACAGGAACGTCTGAATGTGCCAGAATGATTTACGTATGTTCAGTTACAATATGTACTGTTATATTGTTCACATTTGTGCACAGCTCTACCAAAAGGGTGTTTCTCATGTTTATTCTAAATACGTGACTGTAGAGTATTTTTCTTTTGCACAATTTTGTAGAATTACAAACAGCCTACACCGTAAAAATGTGAAACATATGTATTCAGTGTCTTGAACTCACTTACTTCCATAACTACAGGAATGTCTAACTTTACTGTAAATGGCTGTGCAAAAAGTGTATAGTGCTGTGACCTTTTTTTTTTTTGTTGCATTGGAAGACACTGAGAGAATACTGTAAACTGTCATAATGAAAACATGACAAAACTATTTGATTATCTTGTTCATAAAGATGGTGTCAAGACTTCTCATTTTGATGACACTGGCAGTTTCATTGACATGAATACTTGCTTTTGATGGATGGATTATTGATTTTGAGCAAGTGACCTGCTTTTGCAGGTTATCCACTAGGTTTTGCAGTTTGCACTAATTGTTTTGAGAAATACACAAACTGCTGTGCAAATGTTACTAGTGACGTGAGAAAAGCACCAAAGCGACTGAGAAAAACTGTAAAAGAACCGGCGGATCTTTAAATCTCAGATCTCTGTGGTGATCAAAACAGTGGGATAAAAAGGCAGTCTTTTGGAGGAACGTAGAAGTTCCCGTCGGGGATCAGTCTTTTTCTTTCCTCTGCAGAGAGTATTACAGTTTTTCTCAGTCACTTTGGTGCGTTTCTCAGAACACCATTAACATTTGCACAGCAGTTAGTGCATTTCCCAAAACAATTAGTGCAAACTGCAAAACCTAGTGGATAGCCTGCAAAAGCACGTCACATGCACAGAATTGATTATCCATACCGCAAAAGCAAGTATCCATGTCAATGAAACTGCCAGTGCCATCAAAATGAAAAGTCTTGACACCATCTTCATGAACAAGATAGTCAAATGGCATTGTCATGTTTCCACTATGACAGTTTATAATTTCAGTGTTTCCCATTGCAAAAACAATTGGTGACACCTGAAAATGCTGACGACAGCACTATGGCCTACCTGTACAGCCATCTGAAATGTGCAGTGAAGTCACTGTAGATGTTATGGGAGTCTTGGGAGTAACTGAGACACTGAATACGTACGTTTCACATTTCCATTGTGTAGAAGTGTTTGTAATCCTACAGAATTGTGCAAAAGAAAAATATGCTACAGTCACTTGTTCACTGTAGAATACATGTAAACATAAAATCACCCATTTGGTAGAGCTGTGCACTAATGTGAACAATAAACAGCACATGTAACAGTACAGTAAATCATTCTGGCACATCCAGACGTTCCTGTCTGTCTGGCCACATATTTTCATCTACATCACAACAGATGTTATCCCTCGCAATGCAGCGAGGAAAGTATCTCCTGGAGTGGCGAATCCACCCTCTGCAGGACTCTGCTGTGATGTCATCACAAGCTGCATCCATAGCTGCTAGCAGGGTCATTTGGGTATGTGGATGCCTGTCATATACCTTCCACCTCCAGGAAGAGAGAAAAACTCCTCAATTGGATTTAGGAATGGAGTGTAAGGAGGAAGAAACTCCATAAGCATCCTGTCGTGTGCTGCAAACCACTGCCTGACTACACCAGAGTGATGGAAGCTAACATTATCCCAAACCACTACATACATTTTGCAATTGTCACCAGGATCATCCCTTTCATTTAGATTCAGTATGCACCTCATGCCAATCCTGTCTGTTGGTTTACATTATATATATACTTGTAGAGTAGGGGATACTGTAACGCGATTCACCTATGACTGGGTAGAAGAGGCTTTTCATTGGTTGCAAGTAAGAGTAACACACACCAATTTTCATTAGTGTGAGATAAGGTTCACCTGAGAAAAGTAATTTATGGAGATTTTCATGGAAACTCCTTAAAAATAGGGTTTTCAAAATGGGTGTACAAATTATTTGACAAGATGTTCAACAATTTTGAGTGCACTGACACAAGCAATGAAATGAAGATTATTAGTTGTATGGACAATGACTATTCAGCCGGTACAAGTATAAATAATTGTGACATTCATGATGAAAGCAAGGAGATAGTGACCATTCTTTAGATATTTGTACTTACTCAACTGCTTCATGTCCAAAGGCATTTGACTTTGGACGAAATGAACATGAAACCGCCACAAGGTTGTGCCAAAACGACTACATGTTGTGGAGGTTGAACTAACTGTTGTGCAAAGTTTAATTCTGTTGTGAGAAATGCACCAAAGCAACTGAGAAAAACTGTATTTGGGCAATGAGGTGCTGGCCTGGCCTGGCCACAGAGCTCGGAGCAGCGACCGAAACCACATAGTTGTCTTCCATGTTCCATCTTTTACCTGGAACCCAAAAAAGAGAGAGAGAGAGAGAGAGAGAGAGCGAGAGAGAGAGAGATAGATAGATAGGGGTGTGTATGTGTTGAAAGCGAGCGGCAAAATAAAAAAAGGTGGTGGATATTTTGTTATAAATTGATATAAGAAGTATATAAAAGAGAACGGTCTTTTTCGTTGTATTGTTTATAATCTTCATAGAGCCCTTTCGCATGACTCTCTGATAATGTCTGCTAACTGGAAGAGGATTCAAATGACGCGCCAAGTGGCGTCTTTTCTGTGAGCAAAGCAGCGTAGCACCGCACGTGCAACGTCTTGTTTTTATATTGCGGAAACAGAATATAAACGTCGTTTCCGTAAATGAAATTCTTCATGACTAAAGCTGAGAAACAGCTGGTAGACATCTGCCCACATGCAGAAGCAGCTCCGTTTTCCATTTACTGATATGTGTTAAGAACAGCATATATGTGACGTTTCTATGAATAAGGTCTCTACATAAAAACATCTCTGCACCTGAAATGTAATAACCATACACTGATCGTCCAGTAAATGAAGCTCACCAAGCTTACACTGAGTCAGTGTGTTTAATCTATGGTCCTTAATAATACTGGTTGTGGTATTTTGTTGAACTAACAGAGCTGCAGTGAGAAGGTAGACATAAAATAGTGCCGCATCTATTTTCATTAACAATTAATTGCTGCCAATAACTAATTATTAATTATAACTATTAAAAGCAGGCTTTGTAGCTTGATTTAAGATGGTCTTAATTTTGACCTACAATTATTCCAGCCTTCACTAAACACTTACTCTAAACTCTTCAGGGGGGATGAACAGGCAAAACGGCAGTATTGTTCAAGTTAAAAAAAAATAAATAATAACTGACATGTCACGCTTAGGGCTACGTGGCTGAGTTCCTGTTCAAAAACAACAACCCCGCCTCTACCAGCACCAAAACAAACGGCTTGCCCAGCTCGATCGTCGTTTGTTTTCTTGCAGAAATGTCGTTTTTTGTGGTTTTCCTCTCCTTTGCATTATTTGTGACTTCTGCATTAGAAGGTACGTTTCATATTATTAGCGGTAAGATAAACTGGCAGGCACAATGTACATAGCAGTGCAGCAGCTGGTGCATTTGTTTTGACAGCACAGATGGAGTAAAATGTAAGCTTAGAGTTTAGAAAGTATTTTTTAAAATATTTGTCATGAATTGTTGGTGGGTAAAGTCATCACTAACATGGTGAAAAATTGCACTTTGCACTCTGCAGGGAAAGTAAGACTCGTATGCACAGAATGAAAGCGAAACTTTACAGGTTAATCGTTGGTTTCTGCAGGGGCGTCGCAGCAGGGACATGTTGTACTCTTCTCTCTCGTCACTCCTCCCAGATAACAAAGACATTCACAAAGTGTGTGTGTTTGTTAGTAAATCTTGTGTGACGTTTTCTGATCATTTTGCTTCATGTTTGGTTATAACGAGTTATTTGAGCTCACTCACACAGAGACAGAGAATCTGGCACTACATAAAAATAATTCAATCGAATCAGTTTTGTTGCTGATCTTTTGCGTGTCCAAAACACTAATAACCATCAATACCCCACCCCCATACTATTCATTACATGGAAAACAATACCGTTTTTGTGGGGTTAATAATAAACAATTATTAATTCTTATGTTAAGGCTCAAAATTAATGTTTGATCGTTTTGATATTTCCTCAAGTTAAGTGAATTATTATTTAACAAAAATAGCTGAAAACTATTGTTGCATGAGGATTTTATGGCTGATTTTTTGCTTGTACGTTTTTGGCCTCAAAGGTGTCAAAAGGGTGCAAAATACATCAGTTCATATATTGATAACATGTAAGAGTAAAAGACACTGGATTTCAAAAATTTTACTAAAGTTTGGAATAAAAGTACAAAACTACCAGAAGAGGGCATAAGGGCTAAAATGTTGTTTAATGAATGAATGAATAAATAAATGAATAAATACAAGATGTCCAAGATGGACAGTATAGCACATTATCAATATTTGCTTTCTTTTTCTTTTCTCTTTGTGTTTAGATCACACAGAGGTCAAAGTGAGGTCTGGGCAAAATGTCACTCTCCACTGTCAGGGTCCCAGAGGTTTAAATATCACCATGTTAGAGTGGAGCAAACCTGAGTTCAACTCAGAGAGTTATGTGTTCTTCTTCCAAAACCATCGCTTGTATGAAAACTACCAGCATGAATCCTATAAAGGCCGAGTGGCACTGAAAGATCGATCGATGAAAGATGGAGATGTTTCTGTGATTCTGAGGAACGTCAACATCAACGATACAGGAACATACAGCTGTGAGATTACAACCAGGATGAAGGGAAGAGTGGTTCATGAGGTTGTGCACTCCATCAACCTCAAAGTCACAGACTCAGGTGGGTTTGTAGAGGTTCAACTTACAGCTTTTAGAGCACAGCTGTTTATGGAAGGGTTTCACTTCTTTTATTTTGAAAGGTGTTTTACTTGGTACACATGCAGCAGTTGGAAAGCGAATAAAAGTAAAAGTAAGAGTCTTTGCACTCAATGTGAGCTAATACTGAAGTTTTTTCTTCCCCTTCCCGTTAGTGGCATAAAATGGTGTGAAACATGATCACATGGATGTTCTCCAGTGATTGTATCTGCAGTCACTTGATCAGTAATCATTAGTTATTGCTTCATATTATCCAGATCACTGCCAGCAGCTGTGACATCATGTCTACTGACTGTTAGATATGTTTTAAAATTTAAAACAAGAAATATTGTCAGTACAATCAGCAGAGTTCTCACAGGTGTTTCTTTCCTGCTTGTTTCACAGATGAAAACATCAAGGGTGGAGAAGAAGAGGATGGAAAAAACATGAATAAGACTCTTCTAGTTTTATTTGGTGTGTCAGTTACGTTTGCAGTTATGATATGTGTTGTAATTCTAATTATAGTAATCCCCCGCAGAACACAAAAGGAAAACTCACACATAAATTACACAAGTGTCCATTTGCAAACAAATTTTTGCCAGCTGATGAGAAAACTTTGCTCAGTTTCTACTTAAATGATTGTGGCTTTTGCTGTTCCATAAAGTTGTAAATATTTGAAAAAGGTTGTGCGGCTTTGCACTTTCCTGAACCTTTAATCACAGCTAAGGCTTAAAACACCCTGTGAGCAAGCTGATTAACAAAGGTGTTGTGCACAGCAGTGTAACATCACAACCTCAGGACACATCCAGGAAGCCGATTTTAACATCCATCATTAGAACTCATGCTAGTGCTGCGTTTTAGCATGGTGTAGTACATTCCCTTTGCAGCATAAACACTGTGTTGGTGTGTCACTCAGTAGCGACATCTGCTGGATTTAAAATAATCAGATAAAGAGTGAGGAGAGCCACTGAACTAGAATTATTCATTCCAACATCTAGACACCAAATGAGTGATGAATGGTCCTGTTTACATAACCAGCTCATCATAAAGTACTGAATCGAAGAGAATTTTATATATTCCAGTTAATTTGATTATAACAAACTAACATGATTGAATAACACAGCATGTCAAATGTAGAATTTACAAAAATAAAAACCAAACAAAATGAAAAAAATAGCTGAAAATACAGTGAAAGTTTGTTTAGGACACATAAGTGCTTGTGACAGAGGGAGTGCCTGTGTACTTGTAGTTGAGGGGAGCTGACTCTTTTATCGTAAAATAAAATTAATAATTTTAATTTTTTTTTTTTAAAAAAACAACTAATTTTTAAATATTAAAAAATTTAAGCAGAAATTAATTTGACAACTGAGTCAAAGTGGAAACAGGAAAGGAGACACACTGAACTTGTTTGGCGTTATGAGATCAAAATGATCCCTGACTGGAGAATTTCGTTTTTCTTAAAAGTGTTCTATCGTACAGTAAATGATACACCAGCCACACAAACAGCTCCAAAGACAGTATCTCCCCCTTAGCACGAATGCAAATGAGTCGAAAGTTGCGCTTCTCAATTTTGTACCTCACACAGTGCAGCTGTATTGGTCACGTGATTTATTTTCTCCTAAAGTATTACACGCACACATGTGGGGTTTCAATGGGGTTTGTGATTGATGCAAGTGCCAATGATTTGTATTTTAGTGATTTACTGTCAGCAGTTTGGTGCAGAGCATGAGGTTGCTCTGAGAACAGGGAGCAGGTGGGGGGCTGCTCTTCACCCAAGTAAGCATGTTCAAGCTTGTAGGTAAACAGGACAGTGAAGATCACGTTGTTCATCAGTCCCCCCCACCACCACCTTTATGTAAAGCAGATCCTTTGTGCGGTACTTTTTGTTTATATGAATTGTTATAAATAGCAATAGAATCACTGTTAACATGTAAAACTGATTCCCACTTCATTATATTTTTATTTTGTGCCTTTAAGCGCATTCTGTTTAACTTTGGATCTGTTGCAGCCAGTCAGCTGCTTTCTGTATGTTTTTTTTTTCTTTCTTTTTTTAAATTCCTTGTTTTCTGGTGTTGGTGGACCACAATCTCAGTGAAAACAGTTCTTGATGCCAAGCAAACCATCCAGAAGTATGTGTGTGTATATGTATATATATATATATATATATATATATATATATATATATATATATGTGTGTGTGTGTGTGTGTGTGTGTGTGAGAGAGAGAGAGAGGGAGAGAGTGAGTCTATATTTTTATATACTATACTTTTATATATTTTCTTTTCTTTTCATCTGTCACAGATCTTATGACATAAGATTCCAAACATATTGTTGTTACACTTTCATGCAGCTGTTTTTCTTAGATTCATATTGTACATTTTACATATAACAGTGAACTAACTTCATTTTTACTTTTCCTTGTTTATTGTCACTGTTGTGTGTGTGTTTGTGTGTAAATTGCTGCACTCTCTGATAGTATAAAATAGTTCAAATTAAAAATGTTCCTGCAGTCATTTTGCTTTCTGTTCATTTATTTTAACTGTATGTGTCGAAGTTGTTTACAACATCTAATTTCATCATAAAAATTCAACTGACTCCATAATACATCGCATCTAAAATACAAAAGGGTTTGTCTGGTGGTTTTAATGCAAGGGTTTTATTTATTTATTTGTATGATGGTCAGATGAATCACCACATTTAAGAAAAAGGAAATAGAAAGTGTTAAGAAATATTTCCTTTAAAAATGACTGAAGTGTTTCCATATTTCCACTTTTTGACCTGTAACAGGAACGACTGTAGCTTGTTTAAATTAGGACAAAGCAAAAATAGTCATCATTGGCAGAGAGTTTAAAATACTCTATTAAGTTTACTTTCTAATATTTCTTAGATTAAATGTGTTTTTTCCCTTTATTTTATTTTATTTATAGAGACAAACAGAAATAAATGAAAGCAACACACTCTCTGTGGTCAGTGAGCTCTAACGCTGCTGAATGATGTTTTTCTGCTTCTGTTAGCGGCTAAAAATGCTGTGAAACAACAAAACATGATAGATGAGTGATGCTTTCTACAAGTTATTAACCAAGTGGCTGCAGGTATAATCATTAGTTATTGGTCTGACATCCAGGTCATTGCCAGCAGATATTCAGAAAAACAAACGATATAACTGACACTCCTTCTAAGGTGAAAAACAGAAACTGGAACCAGTACATATGTAAGGTTCATAAGACTTTTGGAAGTCTTTTCAAAGTAACCACAGAATCAGTATTAAGATTTGAAACTGTTAACATAAGCTATATCAAAAATGTAAACAAAATATGGGCAGGTGTATAAGCATAAAATGGGGGAACGGAAGCAGATTTGCAAAATAAATAAAATAAATAATAAAAAAATAAACTTGACAAAGAAATTGACTCTTTATTAACCTCTTTAGCTCTATAGTTTTATTTCTATTTGTCTTTCTGTTTATGTATTTATGCTTTTGATCCAGCTGGAGCCAATCACCTGGAAGTGTCCTGTCTATTTCCTGGATTGGATTAAGAGAAATATCATCATTTGCAAAGAGTGGGAAGGACTTATCTCTAAATGTGGATTAGTAATAAAAAAAAAACAATCATTCCCTTCACTACATTAGGTTGTAAGATTTGAAAGTGGTTGATATCTTGTTTGGGTTTTTTGCACTTACCTTGACATAATTATGTGATTTAAAAACTGTTCATCACTCTATAGCATTGTTGTATTCATTTATTTATTTATTTTTGTTCACTGAGCATGTATACGGTAATGTAATCGAATTTCACTGTTCACCAATTCTCCATATGAAATTCAGGCCAGTTTGAAAGAGCAGATGGTGTTTTCTCTCTCCAGAACTTTGAGGTCCAAGGTGAGATTGCAGAGGGCTCAGTGTAAGCAGTCAGATATGGGCTTACATGGAAAGCTCTAAAAGAAATAGAAGTGGACAGATTATAAGATATTATAAGAGAATGTGTGAGATATTGTGTTTTGTCCTGGTACAACATGTCTGTAAGGATCCCCCCCCAAGAAAAAACACCTCATAGTTGTTGAGCCTGTGTTTCATTGTTTCATGCTTCATTTATTGCAACAGTTGCATGAGTTTAATAACACTCTGAATTTCTGTGTTCTTCCCCCGAACTTTAAAATATGAGCAAAATGAAACAACCCATAAAGTGTCAAGTGATAGTGGAGGTGTGGCTGTGATACTGAGGAAAAAGGAGTTCGAGTGGGGGTGTAGGAGGTTAGTGGTTAGTTCAATACAGGCCCCCACATGCATGGATAATTCGTCATTGTTTTTGCTAGTGATTATGAAGACTGATATACCCTACCCATTAACCACCAAGTACTTTTAGGTGGGGATGATCCAGTGTAAAAACATAAATAAAAATGCCAGAAAAAAATCATTAATTATGTGTCTCTGATTCTGAAGGATGTGACAATTGATGATGCTGCAACATACAAGTGTCATGTCGGCCAGAAATCGGGAGAATTGATGAGGCTAATCAGCAACATCCACCTGAGTGTTGTTGATCCTCCAGGTGAGTGAGTAGAGTTGAGTGTGTGTGTGATCAGAGGTGAAGCTGCTTCCTGGTTGTTGATGTTTGTTTCTAAAGATGTTGTTGATGAGACTTTGTAGAAAGCAGCTGGTCTGAGTGATGTGATCAGAGTGCAGTAGATAATGTCTGACAGCAGTTTGAAGAGGAAATGGATTCTGTTCTGTTCTTCACTCATCACCTACCTGACAGCTGACACCTCACACCTGTTTCTCACCTGCAGGTCAGCCAGGAGGACACACAGAGGATGGAGTCAGTAGAGGACATGCTGGACTAGTGGCGGCTTTGTCACTCTTTGCTGTGATTGCTGCTTTGGCGATCTTTATAAAACTAAAACCTCCTCCTAAAACCCTTACAGACGATATTTAGTCTATTAACATTTTTTACTGTATTTCACTATATTTTATACATATTTTGTTTTTTTACTGTACTGTACTGTGACTGTCTTCTGCTCGTCAAATACATTTCATTGCGATGTAGACCCTGTGCTAACTTGTATATGACAAATAAAACTGAAACTGAACTGAGAATTGGTCTGTGGCTTTTCGTCAGACTCGAGGGCTGGAGGGAAGGAGGATGGAGGGAAGGAGGCAGGAGGAGAGAAGAGTGGATGGATGGATCTGTTGGGATGGCAGTTGGTCTTATAGTTCTTGCTTTGCTTCATGTTGCTGCTGTTGTTGTTTTGATCTGCAGAAAACACAACAAGCAGCATTATACTAAACTCCTGTTGAAATGCACCATGTTTGAAACATCTCACAGCTTTTCCACCTGAGCTCTAAGTTTCCACTGTTGCTCCAAATTCCCAGCGTGTCACTCAGCGCAGGAACAAACTGATGATCTGAGGACATGTAAATCATGAAATTTGGTTTTCAGGGTTTCAGTGACTGAAAACCTGATTGAAATTCTGGATTATCTTCTGTTCTTCACTCATCACCTACCTGACAGCTGACACCTCACACCTGTTTCTCACCTGCAGGTCAGACAAGAGGACAAGTGATAGATGGAGTCAGCAGAGGACATGCTGGACTGGCAACTGCTTTGTCACTTTTTTTCTGTGCTGCTTTGGTGATCTTTAGAAAAATGAAACTCCCTCCAGAGCCAGCATGGAGTAAAACAGTTAACATCTGTAATTAGGATGGAAGCAACAGCAGCAGGACTGTTTGAACTTATGTGTCATACTTCATGAAATAATGGAAATCACAGTCAGCCATTGGTACCATTCTCAGACACTGGCAGCACTCAGAGCTTTTTAAGAATTAATTGTTCATGCTTTTCAACAATCCAACCCTACCTGAGGAGAAAGGACATGCGCTGCCACCTGTTGGCTGTAGTTTGTCACTAAAGTTGTGATGAAGCATGGACATGAGATCATTTTTTATTTTGCATTGTTCTGCAGGAAAAGTTCCTTTTGTGCTTCTACTTCCTGCATTTGCTATTTTGTGCCTCACCACAAACCCCTCTGAGTCATTAATGCTGAAGAATGTCTTGATTCTTAAAATGCATTGTTGTAATCAGTCGTGATGAGAAAGGAGGCTCCAGGAGGAGCTGTAATGCTCAACATCAACATCTGAAAGAGGCGTGGCCATAGCGAGAATATATGAACCATGGAGGGAGGAGGACTCTTTGAATAACTCCTCCCTTTTATTTATATGCTTCAGTTCTTTAAAATGATCTTACTGCCCATCATTCACTGTTTTACTATGTGTGTGAGAGAAATAAATAATGATAAACAACCTTGTGACAAGGTGGCATTTTGTGAATTTTGTGCAATTTCATTTTAGTTGGGTTTATGTGGTGAGTATAAAGTTTCATAGAAATCCCTAATAATGTTGTTTTTTCTGTCAGGGTCACATATTGTGTTCCCAATATTCAGGAAATGTTGCCAGCCAAGTCTTTTTACCATGAATTAAGTTTTTTTTTAATAATATTAATTTCATTTAATTCTTTTTTGCGTATTTTGTTCAGTATTTCCTGTTCTTGGTGGGATACGTAAGCTTCTTCTAAGGATTTGATGGTTTGATTTTTTTGTAATCCCTCAATATTTTTGTTTTCTTTTATCTTTTTATGTGATGAGAAAGAAATTATTTTACTGCTCATCACAGCTTTTCCTGCTTCCCAGACTGTCACAGGGCAAGCATGCAGAGAAAAATAACCATTCAGAAGTAACTAGAGAGAAGCCACACAGAAACATGAACATGCAAAGTCCACACAGAACAGTCCCAAACTGGATTCAGACTCTGGACCTTCTCCCTGTTGACTGTGGTGATGGTGCCACCCTTGGTTGTAATCATAAACAGCAATTGTTTATTTGATACATGAATTGTCACGGTTCTGGGTCGGTGTGACCCAGTATTTTGAGTTGTTATGTTTTGGTTTTGAATGATGGATTTTTCCCTGTAATACTGGTGGTGGTGGTGATGATTATGATGATGATAGATTATTATTAGAGTTCCATGTTTCTGTTTATTTGTGTTTCAGGATTTGTGTCTCATGTTAGCATTTAGGTTCCATGTGTTATTTTCTGTCTGTCTCTTAGTGTCGAGTCTGCGTCTTTGTGTAATGTTCTTGTTTCCTGTTTTATTGTGAAGGTCTGTGTCTCATGTGAGTGTGTTCAGTTTTACCTCTGTCTCGTCTTGTTGATTACTCCCAGCTGTGTTCCCCACCTGTGTGTAATCTCCCTGTGTTTCTCTGTGGCCGTTTATCAATGCCCAAGTACGCGAGTACGTACTCGCGTTCTCGGTGAGTACGTACCCGCCGAGAACACGAGCACGGACTCGCGATATGTACAATTGGAACACCTGCGTACGTGATGATGTCACAGGTCCGGAGTTTTTACTGCCGTCCCCTCTTAATTTAACTGTGAGCAGTGGCGGTCCTAGCCTGTTTGGCGCCCCGGGCGAACACGCCCCCCCCCCCACACACACACACACGCACACACACATACAGTTAAGCCCATAATTATTCATACCCCTGGCAAATTTTGACTTAAAGTACTTTTACTCAACTAGCAAGTTATTTATTTTTTGACTGAAAATGACACAGGCGTTTGGGGGTGTTTTTTTAGCCAATGGACCATGGAACCTAATCACAGTAAACAGCACCATGAAAAAAGAGCAATACATGAAGATTCTCAACATTAGGCAGTCTGCAGAAAAACTTGGCCTTGGGAACCAGTGGACATTTTAGCACGACAATGACCCAAAACATACAGCAAACGTGGTGAAGAAATGGTTAGCAGACAACAACATTAACGTTTTGCAGTGGCCCAGCCAGAGTCCTGACTTGAATCCAATTGAGAATCTGTGGAGGGAGCTAAAGATCAGGGTGATGGCAAGAAGACCCTCCAAACTGAAAGATTTGGAGCTCATTGCTAAAGATGAATGGGCAAAATGCCTGTGGAGACATGCAAAAGCTGGTCTGCAATTATAGGAAGCGTTTGATTGCTGTAATAGCCAATAAAGGCTTTTTTCTATTGATTATTGAGAAGGGTATGAATAATTCTGGACATGATACTTTTGCTAAAATATAAATAAAACCTGAGAAATATTTTTTCCACAATGATGCCTCTTGTACATCGTCTTATTATCTTTGGGGAGACACCTGTGTCGTTTCTGCTCAAAAAAGAACTTGCTTGTTGAACAAAAGTAACTTTAAGTCAAAATTCGGCAGGGGTATGAATAATTATGGGCTTAACTGTATATGACCCTATATATGAAGAGAGAGAGAGTATACATAGTATGCAAACGGCTACCAAACAGACATCATAATTCGTCATATAATGGGAACAGGACAAATCAACAATTGACACTGACTAATTAATATTATATTATTGTATATATTGTTTGGAGTTTAGTCTCTTACTGATAGGTTTGTAGCTTAAACCTATTCGCTGGAACGTTGAAGGCAATGTAATTACACAGCAAGCAAGACACGAAGTAGGCAACATTCTTTATGTTTCACGTGCACGGGAGAGAACTGGACAGGCGCCGTTCCTTCGCTTGACCCCAGTTGCTCTCGTCCGCTCCCCCGTAACACTGCTCTTTTATTGTGGTTACATGAATATGCATAGGTTCATTAACATATAACATACCTTGTGTGTGTGTGTGTGTGTGTGTGTGTGTGTGTGTGTGTGTGTGTGTGTGTGTGTGTGAACCCATTAATGACTTCCTAAACCTGCTGGCCTGGAAGTCCAGCAGTTCATCTAAACAAAATGCACTTAGCCTAAAACAGACATAGATACGTTTATCCTACCATAAAACAATAAGACAAGGTACGACCTCTCCCATGCTCCCAGGATGTGGGTTTGAATACCAGAACACCCTGGAATGCACACAAAGCTTGCAGACTATTAAGGATCAAACCTCCTATCACTCTACACCTAATTATAAAACTCTAAGCATATATAAGTAGATATTTCTAAGCATAAATGACAATCACAATACAAATCTAACATTTCCCCCCTTTTGGCAATTATGCTAGAAAAGTCCCCAGTTATGATCACGTCACGTCTGACAGTGTCAATGCAAACATTTTATACTCAGCATATGTAAACGTACACAGTTTGACAAATATATTAGCAGTTATCCAATTTCTCATTAATCTCATTCAATGATAAACTGCATCCTACAAGTAAACAGATGAATTGTTAACAGTCAAAAGAGAAATTAACATTTTCAAAAACACTCCAGCTTGGTGGTGCTCCTCTGCAAGACATGTAAATCTCACGTCTCTCTGCAGAGTGGTTTAAGTTCTGCAGGGCGTCATAAATGTCTCTTCCAGTTGTTTCCATCACCGTCCATAGGACCAGAGTCCAAATGTATGTAGAATAGACATTCAAACATACCAGTTGAGTTTATTGTTTGTTAACATGGGTCTCAGCTATCGTGAAAGCTGCAGACCTCTTCAGCACTCTAGTTTTATGGCCTCTGCCAACCCCCATCACCTCACTTCAGGCCTCTGTCCTGTGGGGGATACATATGACTCCTCCATTGTCCATCCTCTACAGGAAAAACCCTCTGTGGAAAGGGTGTTGGATCCAGTTATCTTACTGCTGTTATGATCCCAGCAGTCTTCAGAGTGTCATCGTATGCACAATATAGTGACACAGCATTAGGTGATGTTCCTAGGAAAGTGCTGTCATCACCACCATAGCTTCTGGTTCCTGTGCTTTTCACAGAATCATGATGTCATCCTTGGACTCCCCCTGCGCTGTCGGTGGAGCTTGGCACGCTCCCCTCATCCTTCAGGTGTCCGTCTGTCGTCCACAATCTCCTCTGTTGGCCTCTGGAAAGCCCCCTTGGCACAGCTCTCATTCCAACGCAGCTTCGTGGTCCTTGCTGTGGCTCCGAAATCTGATCTCCCAATGGGCCCCAAACAGCTCAACCTTTGACCTCAACCACTGCCTGGACGCGGTTATGCCTGGAATGGGTTGCTTCTCACTGGGCCTCTGAAGATTTCTCAGGAGATTCCTTTCAGCAATACTCTGACTGCTGCACCTGTATTTCCTTGCTAGGAGGAAAAACTCCTATTTCGAGAGCATGTAAACCATCATCAAACCACATTCTTTAGTTCAGTGAACTTCACTTATAGGCCATCAAAGCCTCATCTGAACATGGATGCACCACTTTGCATAGGTTAAATACCCGCTGACTAACTGTTAATCACACAAAAATCATAAAAACATAGTTTAGAAAACATAGAAAAGATAATTTCATGTAATTCTGGACCCCGCCTCTTGACGCATGGACACTCCCATGAGTCAACTCATCAAAACCAGATTCCTGTCTGAAAGAAAAAGGTTAGCTAGATCATGTCCCAGGCAACATCAGGGCATCTCCTCTGGAGCAGCACCACCCCGGACCTATAACCCTGCAGTAAAAGATGTTAGTGTGTTTTGCATAATAAGTGTGCTCAACGTCTGGCTCCGCCTGGAGCCATCATACACACCATCATGGCCTGGAAAACAAGATCTGGAAGTAAAATCAAACTCCACACTTATAAACAATTGTATAATAAGAGTAATAAAGCATCAACAGGACAAGTATCATGTGCAGGTTTTCTCAAATCAGTAAACTACAATTATCGGCATAATTTGCCTCAGACATGGATCATCCCATGTACTCAGTTAACATTAATGTAATCGGTGACTTCCCTGAAGCAAAGTCACTCCATGAATTTAACACTAGGAGCTCAGTAGTGGCCAGCTAATGAGCCCCATATTAAACTATTCCATAAACACTGCATCTCTTAGTTGCTTTCTCATGTTACTTGTCCGTCTCTGCTGAATCCTCTACATGCACTCTTAGAAAAACAAACATTAGCAACTGTTACAAAATCAGTTTTACCCCGGTTCGTAGATTCGTCAGAGGGATCCAGAAACGGCACCGGAACTTCAGTAGTTATTCTTAGAAAATCTTTATTCATCTTTATTCATCTTCATTTAAGCATGCACTCCTAGAAGGGAAGACGAGGCCGGTGTCCCTCTGTAAAGATCTTCACCCCTTTGTTAGTTCCAGCCAGCTTTATAGAGGCGAGCCCATCATAAATCCCCCACAGTGTGCTGGAAACTCTGTGTCTGTGTCTATGTGCACGAGCACGTGAGTGCCTGTGTGTGCACGAGAGTGAATGTATGTGCTTACCTGTGTGTATGTGTGAGTGCACGTGAGTGAGTGTGCATGTGGATGTGTGAGTATATCAGTTAAAACACTGTGGGTGTGTGTCTCTTCCTAGGGGCCATAAATACCATCTCCCCTCCAGACCACAGTTATCAAGTTACAAATCTACTTCTAAACTCACGACACAATCAGGCCTTTATTATATTGAGGGCAGTGTCAGTGTCTCTACAATAATTCTACATTCTATCTAACACATTTCTAAACTCTAAAACAAACTAAACATTCCTACATGTCTAAACTCTAAAATAAGCTAAACATTCCTACAAATCCCCCTTTTTATCTGCCCTATGGCAGATAAAACTACACTAAATCTTTCACCATAATGTTTTCATACTGTGACTCCCCATTTCCAAAAGTGGTCTCCTGGTGTTGGACTTTGTATCAGATTCTCCCACAGCACGATTTATGAGTCTTACGAACAAAGCTCTGATACAAGACACACAACGACACCCACACGTCACTAATATGGTGGTAAAAACAGACAAAGAAACCATAATTGACATAATGAAACCTTTCCATTGCCCAAAGACAGAAATCATCCACGCTTCCAGCAGGTTATCCAATCCCGAGTGCTCATATATTGTGGTGGAGAACGTCCTTAGGCCTTCCAGAATTCGGGTCACAGAGCTGCCTGGAGCTGTGTTATTTAAAATAAAATAAAAAGTACAATACATATCCCCAAACATCGCGCAAACGCCCCCTTTTTATCCCAACAACATATCTAACGCCATCCGATTTGTACTGCCATTAAAGATGTTGGAGCCAACTGCTCAGCAAGCCCTTGGACAATTTTCAAATCCTCCAGCAATTTGATCAGCGGACTTAAATTCATTTAGGCACACCCCTAGGAACCCCAATAGCATCTATGTATGTTGGTGATCCTATTATAAGGTCAAACAATCCTGGTGACTGTTTGGCCAACACATGACGTCTGCACATGGCTGTCAGTTGAGCGGTGCCGGGCTTAGCCAGCCACACCCCCTTTTCACCTACTAAAACGAGAGGTGCACCTAAACGTACCATGGCACAGAGACCAAAAGTCCCACTAGGAATTCTAACATGCAATCTATACCCACCATAATAATACTACAAACCAGCACGTGCCCACAGGCCTATTTCAGTGCCGGTGTCTCTTGATAGCTTTCCTCTGGCCCGGTACGTCACAGTGCACCAATCAGCGATAATCTCCCCGACCTCATGCTCATGTCTGTCAGGGAAAAACACCGTAAAGTTAAAACATGTGTAGTTGGCTTTTCTCAGTGTGAAAAGACCAAGTACAGTATCATTACCTATTGGTGGAAACAAACTTGCTAATGTAGTACAATTACCTTCAGAAACCGCTTCTCTAGTGAGTCTGAGCATGCACTCAAATCCCCACTGGTCTTCGGGATGTAAAGGAGCTGGTTTTGTGAAAGATGTGGGCGGGCAGCTGTGCACGCCACACAATCTGAAAAATTCTGTTCCCTAGCATTTTGGATGAGCCATTCAGGCCACAGATTTGCTTTCACAGTAGCCAGTGGCCATTGAAATGAACTGTTTAGGTTTGAGTCTTGTATAATCTACCTCAAGTATTTGTAGGCCCGATTCTGAAAGTGACAATGATGGGGGAGGTGTTAATTATTTCAGCCACATCAAGTGCAAAATCTCTAAAATTAATTTACCCAGACCGCATGGGTCCTTCCCTGAGACATCTACTCCTATGAATAAGTACACCACGGATCGGGCGGGCCCAGACATCATATCCCCGCCATGAACTGTTTAAACCTTTACATTTAATGACAGCACAAAGATCAAATGTATACGAAGCTGTGGACCCTTTAACGTGGTCCAACTCTATATCGCCATAATAATCAAAACACTCATCTGATTTACCCGTTTCCCTACGTTTGATTCGCTTCGCCGTGGCCTGTGATGGTAGAGTCGCCGGAGTGGATTCGGGTCTGTCTCTGGGCAATTCACTTATAAGAAAAATCACAGTTACAATAACAACAGTTATCACAGCTAACACTACCGTTTCTCTCCAATTTCCCCTTAACCAGCCTAGACAAGTTGACATGATATAACTTTAGATGAAAGGCTCGTCTGTTTACATCTTTTCCTCACAGAAGGCTTCTCTGCAGAGCATCAAATCATTTGTACTGTTCAGAGAATCACAATTCCATCGCTGGCCTTCCTCTGCGCTGTCACTTTTGGAGCTTGGCACGCTCTCTCCATCCCTCGATTCTCACGTTCCAACGCTGCTGAAGATTTTAAGGCAGAGCACGTCGTACACCTTAGTTGTCTTCCTCAACGTCAACGTCGACACTCTTTCATTTTATTTAAAATTTTGCTGTGCAGAGTCTCCTCATGACGATCTCCTGCGCGATGTCTGCTGTGCTGAAGGTGATCTTTGATCCTCCTGAAGACTCTCTCCTGGCCTCAGCTCCCATCTTGTAGACGATCTCCTCAGCCACTCCTTCTCGTCATGGCACCTCGCGACATCTGCAAATTAAAATAACACTCCTCTCGCCACATGGCTTCCGCCGTGTGTCAACTCCCCAATGAGACATGTACAAGAATGTTGCACCGTCTCTCTAAAACAATCTCCAGGGTTTCCCACTTGGAGCAGCCATACTCCAACCTGTAACCCTGTGTAAAAACATCAGTCAGCAATTAAATGTTTAGCTTGTTTAACTCCCAGCTCCACCTGGAGCCTGTATCCTGGAAGACAACGTCTGTTAAATCAAACTTCACATCTTCAACCGACTATAGATCATACGAATAATAAAGTATTCAGCATAAAAGACAAGTATCATGTGCAGGTTTTCTCAAATCATCAGATCACTATTATTGCCATAATTTGTCCCAAATCATGAATCATCCCAATTTGTTCCACAATTTAATCGGTGACTTTCCTTAAGCAATGTCACTCCACTCATTTTATCACTATGAGCTCAGTAGTGGCCAGCTAATGAGCCCATATTCAACTATTCCATAAACACTGCATCTCTTTATTTGTTCTCTCATGTCACTTGTCTGTTTTCTGCTGAATCCTCTACATGCACTCTTAGAAAAACAAACATTAACAACACAGATGGACAATCCTGGTGGTCAGGCGCAGGTCGACAGGTTCCAGAGGTGCTGTAAAAAGGTCATGAAGTTAAGCCTGCTGTAAAAGGAATGACACTGGTTTCAACACAGGATGTTTCTCACACTATTTTCACTTCTCCCCTGTAATAGTCAACATTTTCCCAAGAACACAGTGTAATAGCATAATCAACATATAGCCTGTAAACACAGTTCCCTTCACTCATAAACCCAGTAATCCTGTAGTAGGAAGAACATTAACCATTAGTGTGTCCTGCTGTAACTCACATAATCAAAGACATGATTAACTCTCTGCTGTAGAAAAGAAATGTAAATGTTAACGCTGCGCACAAGCCCATGAATAACACACCCCTGATAGATTCTCAAACACAGAAAGTGGCATTTCAGAGTTAAATCGGTCCACAACGTAGGATGCTGCTGTCATCTTCCTGCTCCGGTAAAAGAAACCACACATAACTTCATCCACCCTTTTGTCCTGTCTAGGTGGAGGTTAACCTTGAGTAGTGGTCAAGTCTTGTCAGCTATTGTCAGCTTTTACCAGTCAGTCAGTTTTTTTCTCTCACTCATTCATTCATTCATTCATTCTTTCTTTGCTGGAAGTGGAAATTATCATCGCATTTTCATTTCCACCCACAGCAAAATGACGTCATTTCAAAAAAGAAAAGAAGAACTTTTAGATCGGATTATCTCGCTGAATCCTTTTTGGGCAGGGACTCTCATTTTTTAATTGTCCCAAATAAGCGGCTTTCTCCAGAGCCCATTGTAATTTTGGAGAAACTCACTTGCAATGGTTTTCTCGACGTCTCGTATAGCGCTTTTAATTCCCGTCGTGCAGATCTGCTTAAAGAAAAGAAATTCACAAACACAAGTCAGTGCACTTGTTCAAAACAAAAATAAAAATAAAATAACAAACAAAATTGTCAAACAAAACTCCCAGTGCACTGTCCAAAAAGGCCAAAAACAAAATAAAAATAAAAATAACAGATCAAAATGAAAAACAAAATTAAATAAAAGTACAGAAGCCCGGTCTTAGGACTTGTCCCAGAATATTCTTTTTCTAATGGGTGAAAACACGCCAAATCTAAAACTTGGTGCCATGGTACAATCTTCCCCATACATCGGAAACAAAAACAAAACAAAACAAAAAACAAAAAATCTGCTAATTTTATTCATTTAAACTCTGGCTGCAGGATTCTGTCCACCCCTGTTATCATGTTCCCCAAAATAATACTAATTCAGTTGTCTATAGATCACTTCTCCACCCACTCAATAAACCAGACAGGATGATGGTAACAGTATTTCCTACTTAAAATTGTGTTTGATCCTAATGAGCTTCATTGCGTGTGTGTGTGTGTGTTAGTAGGGTTAAGACATTTACTATTTCTGTGTGTGCTTTTATGTACCTTCCCCCTTTTTTCTGAAACAAAACTGCGTTCACTCCAAACTTTGTTTCAGAAACATCTAAATGAAAATCTCTGTCATAGTCAGGCACAACTAAACCCCAAATGCTTGCAGGTTGCCCTTGGCAACCACGCTGTGTGTTATTAACCCCTTCTACAAATACCCTCTGTTGATCTGTAACACTTTATGTATGATTTTGTATTCTCTGTAGTGCATATCACGTGCATGTGTGGTGTTGTCTTCCATTTTCTCTAACAGTACTCTTGCATACCTCAGTGCTTGTCTTCCTCCCCCTTTTGTGGTGGTCTGGACACTTTGTCAATCCTCCACTTCACGGCAGTCGTTTGTCTCCCCAGATTCCTTAACCCAATTTGATTCCCCACACTAAAACAGCATTCCTCTTCTTTCACTCTGGTCCTCTCTCTCCGGTCTTCTCTCCCACTTTGCAGTCCAATCGCAGTCAGTCTTCTTCAGCTTTGTCCCGTGTATCTCTTTGTCCCACTGTCTCTTTCATTGCCATCTTGCTCCAAACATGGCAAATGTCAAACTCAGACAGTCTTCTCAAAGGTCCTTCACACACAGTGAGGTTGCAGCTTGCTGGAAACGCATCTCCATTCATCCAATCAAGATGATGGATCTTCTCTTTCTGATGCCGTTTGCCCATAGTGCTGCTAGACCTCTCTGCTCAGGTCTCTGGTATTGTCTCTTGGACTGCTGTCCACTGTTGATGTTCATGGCTTGTGCTTCTGGAACTGCACTCTGTGTCTTCAGGGAGAGATTAGCTTCTTTGGAGCTTGCTTTTTCAGGATGAGGACGGGAAGCTGCAAAAACAATTCAGCCAAAAATTCTGGCTGGGTGTTTCTTTTTTTTGTTTTTAATTTCTAATGATCTTAACCTATAATTTTCTTCCGACTGCCGCCCATGGAGAATTGACCCAAGTCCGTTCCCCACCTGTAATCGACAGACTGAGAGACTTTCATTATTCACTGTGACCGCACATGTTTTCATCACTCCTAAAGCAACACATCTCCGCTTATTTTGTTTTGAACTCTACTAACTTTAAACCCCGAAAATAAAATTCCTATTTGTTCTTAACCGCAAACACACAAAAAAATCTTCTTGATGTTGTTGTTAATTATTTTCACCCACAACACTCCAATTTATGTTTTCTTTTGTGTCCAGCAGGGGAAGAAGATGACCTGTAGTGTCACTGCTTTCCCCAGTTGGAGACGATTTCTCACTCACACTTCCACACTTTTTATTTTTCTTTGTTTTCATTATTTTCTTTCTCTTTTTTCTCTTTTCTTTTACCCCATTGTTTCACACCCACACATTAATCCTGTTTACTCACTCCTCCAACCTCATTTTCCTTTCACCCCAACAGCTCTCATACAATCAGCAAACAAATTCTCCATTCATCCTTGAGTACTTGGTCACCTTTAAATGTCACTATTAATTTTATCAATTTATTTATCATTACCTTAACACTAATCCACTGTTTAGTTTTTTTTTCTTTAATTACTTTAGTTCACTTTCTCCTATTTGATCACTTTGATTTCTTAACTATCATTATTTCACAGAAAATCAACAAATCTACTTTTTCTCCCTCTTTTGTCATCAAGGAATTCACACACACACACACACACATTTTACTCCTCCTTTGTTCCACCTGTGAACCCGCCCCTCGAGGCTGGCTCACACACACCTCATGCTTCTCGCAGTCCCATGCAAACTTTCTGTAAGACACCTTCTCTGCTGATACAGGACAACGCCCTGATCAGCACAAAGAGCGGGTGCCGTCCGCTCTTATACACCTCAACCTAACTAGGACAATTAGGCTCATGATCTTCCGATCGCGCCACATTTGCCTCACGAATTATTCAAACTGCGCCACGGACTGGATACCGCAGTTTCTCTTCCCCATAAAAATAAAACCAAATTAAACCCCCCAATTGACTTCACAGTTTGCAACAATTCGCGACACGGCCTCCTGCCGCGATTTCTGCACACCACAAACACACATTTTTAGACTCAAATTATTTTTGTTACTTTAATTGACACCCGTACTTCAGACGAGACACAGACTCTAACTGCGCTTTCAAACACACTACACAGCCCTCCTTCTGCATCAGGCACTGGTTCAACTCAGCTCGGAATCTAACCGGCGAAAGCAACCGATCCTGGTTTTATGCATACTTCAGACTGTGACAGGGACCTCTCCCCGACTTAGTTATTTAAGGAGCCACGAATCCCCAGGTCACCACCCTGGATCCCCTGCCCTCACAGGTCCTAGCCCCGCGTCCGAGACTAGGTGGGGTAACCAAACCCGTGACACACACGGCCCTCACCGGTGACGAGGCCTTTCAGCCCCGCTTTCTAACTAATAGTAACACAAGTTTCCTGCTTTAACGCACGGAGGACGGATCACAACACCGCCACTTTGTTCCTAATAACTAAGACGGATCACACACCGCCACGGATGAAACACCGATTCTATTAATTACTAACTAAGACGGATCAAACACCGTTTCTTTTAACTACTGAGTGAAATTACACTGAGATACGCTCAACTTAGCGAACAGATAATTTTAGGCTTTAAACAATATGCACGGTTCGAAAATAAACAGGTCGTGCTTACCTTTTAATCATGTGAGCTAGCTCTCTGTTCGCCTCGTTTCACGATCTCAGCTCTGCCAATTCCTCTCTGGGCCTCGAGCGAATCCCGGGTTTCGGCACCAAAACTGTTACAAAATCAGTTTTACCCCGGTTCGTAGATTCGTCAGAGGGATCCAGAAACGGCACCGGAACTTCAGTAGTTATTCTTAGAAAATCTTTATTCATCTTTATTCATCTTCATTTAAGCATGCACTCCTAGAAGGGAAGACGAGGCCGGTGTCCCTCTGTAAAGATCTTCACCCCTTTGTTAGTTCCAGCCAGCTTTATAGAGGCGAGCCCATCATAAATCCCCCACAGTGTGCTGGAAACTCTGTGTCTGTGTCTATGTGCACGAGCACGTGAGTGCCTGTGTGTGCACGAGAGTGAATGTATGTGCTTACCTGTGTGTATGTGTGAGTGCACGTGAGTGAGTGTGCATGTGGATGTGTGAGTATATCAGTTAAAACACTGTGGGTGTGTGTCTCTTCCTAGGGGCCATAAATACCATCTCCCCTCCAGACCACAGTTATCAAGTTACAAATCTACTTCTAAACTCACGACACAATCAGGCCTTTATTATATTGAGGGCAGTGTCAGTGTCTCTACAATAATTCTACATTCTATCTAACACATTTCTAAACTCTAAAACAAACTAAACATTCCTACATGTCTAAACTCTAAAATAAGCTAAACATTCCTACACAACACACATGGACAATCCTGGAGGTCAGGCACAAATTGACAGGGTCCAGAGGTGCTATAAAACGACCATAAAGACCATAGCTGTGGACAGAAGTGGCACTAGTTTCAACACAGGGAATGTTTCACATGTTATTCATATCATCAAAGTAACCTTCACATTTCCCCAACAACACGGTGTAACAGCATCACCAACTCATAACCTGTAAACACAGTTTTCTTCACACATGAACCCAGAAATCCTGTAGTAGAAAACATCAACCAGCTGTCCTGGTATAAATCACATGATCAACTCACATGAAGAACTGTAATGCTGTAGAAATGTTAGCGCTGCGCAGGTGTATACACACTTCCTCACAGTCACCTCTGTGAACAACACAAGGTAGTGAATGACACCCCTGATAGATGCACAGACACAGAAAGTGGCATTTAAAAGGTTAAATCATCACGCAACCTCGAATGTTGTTGTCATCTTTCTGCTCCTGTAAAAAGAAACACACATAGATTCATCTGCACCTTTGTCAGGTGGGGGTTAACTTCGCACAGTGATGTCAGTCAGTCTGTCAGCTTCTGTCCGCTTTTACCAGTCAGTCAGTTTTATTTTCTCTCACTCATTCATTCATACATTCTTTCTTTGCTGACAGTGGAAATTATTGTCGCATTTTCATTTCCACTTCTCAGCAAAATGACGTCATTTCAAAAAGAAAAGAAGAACTTTATATTGGATTATCTCGCTTAATCCTTTTTGGGTAGGGACCTATTTTCTAATTGTCCCATATAAGTGACTTTCTCCGGAGCCCATTGTAATCTTTTGGAGAAACTCACTTGCAACAATTTTCTCGACGACGTGTCGTATAGCGCTTCCGTTCTAATCGTGCAGATCTGCTCAAACAGAGATTATCAATAAAACTTTCAGTGCACTGTGAAAGTATCAAAATAAAAAGGCCTCATTAAGTCATGACACACGCTCCTCATCTCAGGAGGGTAAATCATACCATTCGCATGGTTTATCAAACCATCATACTAATTGGCAGGCTCAACTTCACAACAAAAGAAAAATCATCAGCTAGATTAACTCCAAACCAACCATCAGCCGCACAACACACAACATAAGCCTCATGTCTTATTAGCTATGAATTTTAATCCCCAGGACTGTACTTTTTACTCATTTAGGCCACAAATTTTATTTAGTTTTCCTTTTTCCCCATCCTCATAAAACATGTGACATGTTGTCATGCACTTCACAAAAGAAGTTTGTTCTCATGTATTCAGAGTTTGGTATTTGGGTGCAGGAATCACTCGCACATCAAAACAGGAAACTCAGTGTTTTAGAGTCTCCACTCTAACAAACTCCAACACATCCCATTCACTCGTGCTAGAATTCAATCACCTTTCATTAACCTAAGAACCATCAACTAATTTGCATATCAGCTATTAACCCACTAAGATGACAGGACAACAGAAATGCATGTTCAAAATATTATCACAAAAATAGAATTTCCCTCATACAGTAAAATATTTTGTGCTGCATCAATCAGGCAGAAAGCATCCCCCAATTTACTACATTACCAACTAAATTTATTGTCTGATCACTGGTTGGTCAAACCAGAATCTTTTTTTTTCCCACAAAAATTAAACTGTTGTCCTGCAACATAGTTAGTTAATTGTCAGCATTGGATAAATTCAGCATTTGATAACCAGTGTCTGTTAAATTTACACTATTTTAACACTGATGAGAGATAACAAGCTGATTTTCATTGCATGTATGTTTGTGTTATTAGGCAGGTTTAATCAATGTGCCTGTGGAGCTGCATCTCCAGCAGGGCATGTTCTTAAAGCTGCCTTTCCTACACACTTCTCTGCTATTATTTGATCATCATTTTCAACTAATGTGCTATGAGTCCACTGGTCTTTGCATCACACGAGGTGACTTGGACAAGATGATGAACAGACTCACATGCTCAAGATGGTGTCTAATCTTCATGAGCTCTCTTGTGTTTGTGTTAGTAGGGTTAATGCATGTTCTGCTTGTGTGTGTGATTTTGTATATGTTTCTTTTTGCAGTGTTTCAGATTCCTTCACAATTTTCCACTTAAGCAGTCAGTTTTCTTTTCCCCAGGTTTGCTAACCCAAATTTTGATTTCCACATTAAACAACAGCTTTCCTCTGTGTCCTTACCTCCTCTCACTCTGTTGTCCTCTCCCACTTCAACAGTCCAACAGCCGGCAGTTCTTCTTCAGCTTTGTCCTGTGTTCCACTGTCTCTTCTTGCCATTTTACTCCGAAAGTGGCAAATGTCAAACTCCAACAGTCTCCTCATAGGTTCTTTTCAAAAGTTTTCTTCACAGGCACAGTGAAGTTGCAGCTTGCTGGAAACACAGTGTCATTCATCCAATCAGGATGATGGTTTGCTCTTCTTCTCCACTGCTGTTTGTCCACACTGCTGCTGCTTGCTGGGTCTCTCTGCTCAGGACTTTGCTGCTGTCTCTTTATCTGCCATGTTATTGCTCTTTGGAACTGCATTCCTTGTCTTCAGGGAGGAGTGAGAGCTCGCTCGTGAGGATGAGGGACACATGGAGCTGTAAATAAGTTAGCCAGAAATTGGCCTGAACATTTCCAATGATATTAAACTATAACTTTATTCCGACTGCTGCATGTGGAAAATGATCCAGGTCTGCTTTTCATCTGAAAGTGACAAAACTAAGACATTTCCATTATTATTATCACTGCTTAACCAACACACATCTCTCTCTGTTTTTTGAACTCTTCTTCCTTAAAGGCAGACAATGAGATTGTAGTTGTTCTTGGCTGATAAACACAAAACCTTTTTCCTATTATTTTTCATCTACAATATAAACTTCGTCTCTTTTTTACTCTTTCTTTCTTTACACTAGCTGGTGACCTGCAGAATCACCGCTCTCACAATTTGTGACAATTACTTTTACACAGCGCACACACACTGTGACGTCAGGCACATTCACACTCACTTTTTTCATCTGCATAAATAAATCATATGGCTGATGACATGTGCCATGGTGATCCATAAGTATGATCACAAGTTTATTTAATTATTTTTCAACCCAACAAAGCAAATAAACAAAAACATGATGCTGATGCTATGAACACTCTACACATATGAATCAAGATCCAGGAAAACTGCTGCGCATCTGAAAGAAGAAGCTGAACTCATGGATACGCTACATACTCGAGTTATCATAGTTCTCTTCCCCTTTCTTTGATGAGTTCTCAGCCAGCTCCTGATCTGATAATGTGTAGCTTGCTCATCAGCCCAGAAGAGACAGCAACGCAACCGCACACAGTGGTTGGGTGCTTTGCCCACAGCGGCAAAGACTTACATTTTCAGCTTTTCCATCATGTAGTTTTCAGCCGTTTCACACAGGGTTCAGCATAATAGTTGTATTCACAGGTGTGCTCTCTATCTCAACAATGGCTCATATTAGGATGACAGTTTTCAAACAGGTCAAGTGCCTCCATGCACGTAATTAGTTTAAATATTTATCTATTTTACTTCATCTCATATGTCATTGTACTGTATTTGAATTAATGGTCTGGAGCACAGGCTGTTGTTGATCAGGGAAATCATCTAAACATTTTATGTCAGCAAGGGGTGGGGGAAAGCCATTCACCAGAGCATAGCTTAACTGCTGCTGATGTGAGCTGGCCTTCTCCACACGCTCTTCAAGGCTGTTTTCCTAAAAACTTCTAACATTTGAATCTCTTCCATTTATAAGCCTGCGATTAACCGCACGGCTCAGGTCCGCGTGAAACCCGCGCGACCGTGCTCGCGCGAACCCGCGCAGCTAAGGAGCCATCACTTTTTTTTTTTTTAAATACTTTGCGCTGCCAGGAGCGAAGTCCAGCATAAAAGTCTGTCACGCTCGGACGCACTCTTGGTTGCTTAGGAACCCATGATAACAACAACAGTCAGCGTCACAGACCACGTGTTCTACTCCGCAGTCATTCACACAAACACACTCAACACAACAACAACAACAACACAAAATAGGCCTATTGTCCAGCACAGTCTGGACTCCGCGGAACTTCTCAACGCCTCACAAAGTGGCGGAGGACTCACTACAGTACCTCACAAAGTGGTCTGTACCTATCGCTAGCGAACTTCTCAACGCCTCACAAAGTGGCGGAGAACAACACAACCACACGGTTATAGAGTCGGGCTCTTTGAACTTACTCGGTGTTGCTTAGCGTGTAATACCAGCCTCGGATCCCGCCGATCGTCATTCATCGAGGAGAGGAAACGGACAGCTCATCCACCGGCCTGATGACAAATTCTCACGTTTCGCTGACGTCAGGGTTCTCTCCTCGGTGAATGCCGACTCCAGGGCTCCGGCGTCGAAGGACCAATTAATGATAGGTTTGTAGCTTAAACCTATTCGCTGGAACGTTGAAGGCAATGTAATTACACAGCAAGCAAGACACGAAGTAGGCAACATTCTTTATGTTTCACGTGCACGGGAGAGAACTGGACAGGCGCCGTTCCTTCGCTTGACCCCAGTTGCTCTCGTCCGCTCCCCCGTAACACTGCTCTTTTATTGTGGTTACATGAATATGCATAGGTTCATTAACATATAACATACCTTGTGTGTGTGTGTGTGTGTGTGTGTGTGTGTGTGTGTGTGTGTGTGTGTGAACCCATTAATGACTTCCTAAACCTACTGGCCTGGAAGTCCAGCAGTTCATCTAAACAAAATGCACTTAGCCTAAAACAGACATAGATACGTTTATCCTACCATAAAACAATAAGACAAGGTACGACCTCTCCCATGCTCCCAGGATGTGGGTTTGAATACCAGAACACCCTGGAATGCACACAAAGCTTGCAGACTATTAAGGATCAAACCTCCTATCACTCTACACCTAATTATAAAACTCTAAGCATATATAAGTAGATATTTCTAAGCATAAATGACAATAACAATACAAATCTAACACTTACTGTTACTATTTTTACCATTTCTTCTTGGAGGAACTGTAACCCACATAATTTCCTTAGGGATTAAGAAAGTATTCTGATTCTTAATGTTATAGGATACATGACCTGCCATTATCCAATGACACATCTGCTTACCTGTATCTTTTGCTCGTTTCTCCTTGTAGGAGCCATAATTAAATGTATTGAATTTTAATGATCACTGGGTTTTCATTTGTTTGGCTATGGTGATGTGTAACGAGAGTCACGTGGGACATTAAGAGGGCGTTGTCAGTCTGTCTTTCACTGGTTTGATTTTGACAGAGCAGGGCTGGGTAGCTGTAGTTTTTGTTGACCGCAGCACAACGAGTTTCCCCTTGTTGCATTAGAGCTGTGATGTTTTAAGAGTTTGAATCGTGAGCTGATCACATTGCTCTGTAAACTTTTCAAGCACTTTAATAAACAAGCAAGCAATTCCACCTCTCGCATTATTGCGTACAGTTGACAGCGCATCAGGCAAATAGGCAGGCTCAGTCCCGGCCTCTAGCGACTGTGGAAGTCGCTACACTCCTCTTCTTCTTTTTCTTTTTTTTAAACTTTAAAACGGGTTGTGTGTGAGACTTTAAATCAACAAAATATAAAATATACATTTTAAATTGTTATTGATCCCTTTACCCCGAGTCCTAAAGTGTATATTTATTTTCTTACTCTTCTTATATTTATTGTTTGTTTACTTGCACTGCTGTAACTGTAGCCTCGTCGTCACGTCTCTCTATATACTGGACTGTATGTAGCGGAGATGACAATAAAGTTTACTTTGACTTCAGCAGCGAGCAGGCGCACCGAGGGCTCTCGCGCTCACTTTTCGCCTATAGAATTTCGAAAAAACATCGGTGCAAATTATAAGTCTGTATCATAATGTCTGGTGTTTTCGTGTTTGTTGGTTTGTTTTTATTTTGTTTTATTTTGCAAGTTGGTTATTAGACGCTGCTCCAGCCAGCCAGAGAATCCCCCGCCGCCCCGCCCTCTCCTCCCTGTGCCGCAAGCAGCAGGCACCACCGCAAACGGAGGGCGCCTTACTCCCAGCAAATGGGCGATAGAAAACCGATCGGTGCCTATGCCATTCCCAATATGCGCTGGCATGATGTTGGGGCAGCATGAGTACGAGCAATTTTTTTTTTTTGCCGATGCCCGTGATGCCGCCCCCCACCACGATGCCGCCCCGGGCAACCGCCCGTGTCGCCCGTATCTAAAACCGCTACTGCACACGGCTCATCTCACTCGCCGTGACATGAATGATACATAAATGAGAAACAATTTGATATGTTTTACTCAATTTTATGTTACATTTTAAATTACATGATCTTAATAGAACAAATAAATTAAGAGTAAACTTTCACTTAACGTTTTTGTAACTGTAACAACCGTTCTGTGTCTGTAACAGGGAAAATAACAAATTCATTAAATGCAGTTGTGATTCCCTTCAAAGCTCTGCATTGTTTTTTTTCTATGTTTTTTTTTTATTAATGACAAACACTTCACAAAATTTTACACCGAATTTAATCAAACTGCCGACTTCAGCTTCCCCCATTTAATTCTACTCTTTGCTTTCGCTCGCTCTGTCCTGTTGATGTCCAAAGTCATCACACACACTACCATCTCATGCTGCCTAGCTACCTTCTCACTGACACCACCTTGCAATCTCTTTCAGATTATACCCTCTGCATAAGATGTAGTCCACCTGTGTGCTGTTTTACAGTAAGTGTGAAAAAGGCAGCAGCTGTACCTCTGTGTCTGCAGTTTGTCCTGATGGAGTTATTAACTGTTCTGTGCACTGAAGAATAACCTGCAGCTGGATCGCTCTCAGTCGTACAAAATCATGTGACTGATACAAAACTTTTGTTTTAGGATGAAATGTTGGACTTTATAGATTAGCGCTGCAATCATGAGGCCACAGCTCATCTTCTCTTTAACCTGAAGTGACTGTACCACCTCTGCATCACAGGTCTGATAAGCTGCTTTAATATTAACTGGCAGGAGGGAGTCAGTCTTAGAGAGACATGTGGCACTCAGAAAATCCTGAATTCAAATCTATGACAGACAGCAACAGTAAAGATGGTTGCAGAGGTTGAAATCCCATGTGTGAAAATGGGGTTTTTAAAACCTTATTTTGGGGCAAAGTCAGCAAACGTTAAAAAATGCTTGATGTCAAATTTGACTGCTGATCCTGTACATGCAGTGTTTATGTCCTGGTGACCATTCAAATAAAAGACAGTGCAGATAATGCTTCATAAATAACTACCAATGCAGCATTTCATGATGGCTGCAGTGTGATCAGATCTGCTTCTAGAAGGAATTTCCTGTGTGACGCCAAACTGGTTACCTTTAAAATGTTTTATTAAAGACAAACAAACTTTCCACTTCATCCTGAGCTCTACGTTCAAACTGTTCCAGTGCAGCTGTACAACTGTAAACACACACAGAATATGATTGAATAAATAATATATAATATAGAGAGGAGTGCAGGGATGTGTTTGAAACTGAGCTGGACGTCACTGGTCAGACTGGTTAAGGTGTGGTGTAGGTGTGAGGGTCAGCTTCAGTGAGGAGTAGATGACCGCTGGCTCTGGTGGAAGATCTGAACACAAACACACAGATTACAGAACGTTTAGATAAACATGAAAAAAGACCTGCACCAGCTCTGTTTATGACAGCTGTAGAAATGTTTAGCTTATTTTAGAGTTTAGACATGTAGGAATGTTTAGTTTGTTTTAGAGTTTAGAAATGTGTTAAGATAGAATGTAGAATTATGGTAGAGACACTGACACTGCCCTGGATATAAATAAAGGCCTGACTGTGTCATGAACTTAGGAGTAGATCTTAGGAGATCCTCCCCAGTTGAACTGTGAAAGTAAGACAAAGAGGAGTCAATGCTGAGTGGAAATTCCCCAGAGGATACCTGTGTGGGGGTCTCAACATTTAACTTGATAACTGTGGTCTGGAGGGGAGATGGTATTTATGGCCCCTAGGAAGAGACACACACCCACAGTGTTTTAACTGATACACTCACACATCCACATGCACACTCACTCACGAGCACTCACATAGACACGCGGGTACGCGCACCCACAGGCACTCACGTGCTCGTGCACATAGACACAGACACAGAGTTTGCAGCACATTGTGGGGGATTTATGATGGGGTCGCTGCTATAAAGCTGGCTGTGACTAACAAAGGGGTGAAGATTGTTTCAGAGGGACACCGGCCTCGTCTTCCCTTCTAGAAGTGCATGCTTAAATGAAGATGAATAAAGATGAATAAAGATTTTGTAAAAATAACTACTGAGTTCCGGTGCCATCTCTGGATCCCTCGACGAATAAAAGAACCGGGGTAAAAACTGATTTCGCAACACAGCAGAGATATTCACTGACTGATGTGAGCAGGAGCAGGTTAACACTTCTCTTCCTTGTGGAGCTGATAACACCTTCATATGACCACATTAGTCTCTCCACACTGCAGAAGGACCAAAGCGCTGTAATGTTTTTGTTGTGGTTTTCCCAGTGTCTGCTGCTGCAGGCTGAGAATTAAGCTTTTAAAAATTTGATTTCGGGTTGGACCTTTGAAGAGGAGCAGCTGTACCTCTGTGTCTGCTGTTTGTCCTGATGGTGATGTCTCCATAAGTGACATCAGCTGTTCTCTGCACTGCAGCTGCAAAACAAGACAAAGTCATGTGAGAGTACAGTACCTTTTGTGTTAGGGTGAGATAAAGATGGACTAGAGTTGCAAACCTGAGGCAAATTCTTCACAACGCATCCCCTCTTTAACCTTAAGCCACTTTAACACCTCTGATCAGTTTAGCTCTCACAACAGGAAACTTAATGACCACAGAGATGCTCATGTGTTAAAACGATGCAACTGTTTACACTTCTTGTAAAGGAAACCCTTTTTTAAATGATTTAAAATAAATGTTTTTACCTGACTGGCACAGCATCACCATAGAGCTGCCCTGTGCTCATGTGGTATACAGAAAACATAAAATCTTCTGTTCACTGTGAGAGTCAAATGGACAAACTTTAAGAGTTTTTTTAAACAACTTCTCTGCAGTTAAAGTGATCATATTGCTGTTAACATCATCAATGAACAGTTTCAGTTCTACCTCATGTCTTTTTGTTCATTTCTTTTTTCTTCATTTCCTCTGCACCTCCTGATTCATTAACCATCTTCCATCCACCCTCTTCGGTCTGCAATGTTCTATATTTCCTCTCCTCAAAGTGCAACTTCCAAATCAAGCATGCTGATCAAAAAGAATGGGAAAATGCCTCTGCCAGTATTACAACAAAAATAAACTCCATTATAAAGAAGACTGGGGTTCTCTATGACAGTTGAGAAGTCATCTCTAAATAGAAATAAGGTCAATTTTCCCACTAATATTATTTGTTTTTTACTTTTTGTGTTTGAAAGGTTGTGTTGGAGCATCAAGAAAGGTGAGCACAGAGGTTTTCTCAGTGTTCTGAGCATGTGCAGTGGACTTTGTGCAGGCAACTTTGTAATCCAGCAGTATAATTACTCACACAGTATGCTAACATATGATATTTAGTATTAAGCCAAAGTATAGAAAGTATTGAAAATGATAAATGTTGGCCTGATGAAAAGTCAGCACGTTTAAAAATCTCAGCCATGGACGTCATGGTGCCTCTTGTGGAAAGAGCAGAGGACTTTTAAAGAGTTTCTAACAGGGAACTTGTCATACGTCTTCTCCTGTTTGACTCGTCTCGACCATCTGCTGATGTTCTTCTCACTGATGAGGAGGTGGCAGCTGCTGCAGGATCTCTGTCTGCAAATACCACAGATTTCCCTCTGATAACACAAATCATTATTGTTGCTGCTGGTTTGACAGCTGGAATATGAATATTTATAAGAATAATGTCAGATGAATGAAACATTTTAGTCAGTAAAGCTGGAATAAAAAGAACTCTTTCTTTGTGAAAGCTGGGGTAAAAGGAAAAAAAAAAGTTTGCTTTTTTTAGTCATAATACAGGAAACTGGATGCCAGCAGAGCTACTCACATCAAAACTCTGTGACCACAAAGTCTCATCATTGAGTACATCAAAGTACATCATTGCAATCAACACAGGAAACATAAACTAACTAATCTAACTATCCAAATGTAAAAGTATATTTTAAACAAATCACAAAATTATTATCAAATGCATGAGGAGAAAATGATGCACAAATAGAGCCTGTAGTTTATCTTTAACTTAACCCTCAGGTAGTAATGTGAAGGTCTGTGGCTCAAATCGGTCCTCACAAAGATAGAAGTGCTACACTTCCTTTGCATCATGTGTTTTTGTATGTATGTAAGGAACAATTCACTCCATAATCACACCTACATATGTTTGGTTTGCAGTGCTGCTTCTGCCTAGATTAGTGTGACTAACACACTGATCTAATTCAATAGAATGAAACTAACTTTCAGTTACCTTTTAAGCCTTAAGCAGAGAAAACCGAATATGATTTTGAGGTGAACTGTCCCTTTACATGTTAACTGTGAGCAGAATATGTGTCTCACCTTCAGGTTTCCTTGGGACACATCGTCTCACCAGTACAACCAGTATAACCAGCAGCAGCCCAAATATGAAGGGAACAGAAACCAGCACAGAGAGAGGAGGAGAGGAGCGCTGAGGAGGAGGAGAGGAAAATGAGGAGGAGAGAGAGGCTGATGGAGGAGGAGAGGTGGAAGAACCTGGAATTAATGAGAAAATGGGATCTTTGTGGTCAGTTTGAGTCTCTTTGGGTCTAAAATCTGTAAAAGACACAGAACCTTCACCTGTGACAGTGATCCAGCTGGATGGAGACTCTCCATGACCGCTGATGTCACACTTGTAGAGGCCTTCATCAGACCTGGAAACATGCTGGATGGTCATGTGACCTGTAGGCTGCTTCCTGATGAGGGAGCCATCTTTATAGAAAGCAGCTGGGAGGTTGGAGGGAGTGGTCTTTGTTTTACAGAGCAGAGTGACATCATCTCCCTCCATCACAGGGAGGACAGGACTCTGCAGGATCACTGATCCACCTCAACACAGAGACAAACTACAGCATTTCATCCATTTACACACAGCTTCATCAACACTAACTCCACACACTCAGCTTACCAGTGACTGTCAGGTTAACCATGTTACTGATGGGACCCTCTCTGGTCTCACACCAGTAAACTCCACTGTCCCCTGGGAGGATGGCAGTGAGGTTACAGGCAGAGCCAGCTGGGTTTCCCCAATCTTCACACTGAGTCCTGATTTCTTTACTTGTGTTTCTCCTCAGAGTCCATCCAGCAGAGCTGTCGTCCTCCTCACAGCTCAGAGACACAAAGCCTCCTTTAAGGAATTGAAAGCTGCTGGGACTCACAGTCAGACGAGCTGTAGGAGAATTTATTGTATCTTGAACAAAAAAGTTACAAAAAAAATTAGTGTTTGAGGTCAACTGAAGTTTATTCAACAGATCATGCCAGAACACTGCACACATGTCATAAACTAAAGCTGGTTGGTAGATTTTGCTGCCTGGATGTAGCTCCTCAGTTCATCATCTGTTTAAAATATCACAAATGATCTCCTCTGCACTTTTTTCCTGATTGGCTGCCTGTCCTAAACAGACGGTGTGAACAGCAGCATGGACCTTCCTTTGGCTTGAACCTTCTGGTGTTGGTTCTCTGTACACACACATAAAATAAGGAACTGACTGTATATTAGTGGTGTTATCTTTAACTAGTCTAAACCACTGATTTTCACCCAAATATTAAACTGAACCACATTTTTTAAAGAATAATTGGAGTTTTACCTGATTTTTAATTTTTGTTCTTTTTAATTCTGAGCTTCCCCTAACACACACATCTGGGACTAATCTGTCTTTTATTGGTCAGAGATGCTCTTTGGGTCTTTTTAATTGTTCTTTGTGTTATTCTGTCATAAAAACAGGTTCACTAACCTTGATTTGTTGCGTGGCAGAGTAGAAACATTAGAACTGAAAAGAAAGCACAAGATCATAAAGATTCAGTGTCTTTTAGTGAGTTTTTGCTTACAGGAGCAGTGACCACAAACTGAGTCTCAGACTGATGAACTCAAAACAGTTACTTTGAACAGGATGTGATGATGCAGTTTAACACTGTGGTGGTTTACTCAGAATTTCAATGAATTTAAAGAAAGAAAACTCTGAACCTGTTAAAACCTCCTGCTAATGACAGAACCAGCTGAATTAAAACACCTCAGATCGTCACTAGTATTTCTTTTTTCATTGTACTTAAAGTTTCATTTTCTTTTTAAGAGTTTTGTCACTGTTTCTCTCATGGTCATTAACTTCTATACTTAAGTAAATGCAAATATATCTGCTTTATCTCACTGCTGTTCCCATCCAGAATCCCTTAAATGCACATATTAAGATTTAAAAAAAAAAAAAAAAAACACGAGGTACTTACGGAGCAGCCACAGAAGAGGTACTTTTCCCATCGTACCACACAGAGGTGTGAGATCTTTCTGTTTCCCCCCAGGCAGTTAAACCCGCCTCCTTCCTCTTAGCAATTTAGAGTCTGTGGTTTATTTGTAGCAGGTCAGAAAAAAACAAGGGGTTATAATCCTTTAGGTTATAAATGATACGTGAATTGTGAAATTTAATAAAGCTACGAACAAGAAACAATGAAAATATCAGCAGGGTTGGTTACCTGATTTTTTTTTAATCATAGAAAAGTGATGTTGAAGGTCCGTCTGTTATATTTAAACAATGATTAAATATTCTAAGGAGCTTGCAAAGAAAAGCGTCTGGACTTCTTTAAGTTGCTTGAAGACGTTTCACCTCTCATCCGAGAAGCTTCTTCAGTTCTAAGGTCAAATGGCCGAGAGTCCCAGATTTAAACCCAGTGGGAGTTTCCCCCCAAAGAGGGACAAAGGACCCCCTGATGATCCTCTACCTAATCACATGAGCCAAGGTGTGAAAGCGGGTGTGGGTCCCAATCAGCCAGGGTTTCCGGTGAGCTCATTGTGAAACCTGGCCCCACCCTATCATGTGATTTCCTGAGGTCAGATGGCCCAGGATGTGAGTGGGCGTTAAGGCGTCTGGGAAGGGATTTCAAATACAGATGTAGAGGTCTGGGCATTCCTCGCTACATTATACAGAGGAATGCCCAGACCTCTACATTGGAGAGACCAAACAGCCACTTCACAAGCGCATGGCACAACATAGAAGAGCCACCTCCACGGGACAAGACTCAGCTGTCCATCTGCATCTAAAGGTCAAAGGTCACTCTTTCGAGGATGCCAGTGTTCACATTTTGGACAGAGAGGACAGATGGTTTGAATGAGGAGTGAAAGAAGCCATTTATGTCCACTGTGAGCGACCATCTTTGAACAGAGGTAGTGGTTTACGACACCAACTGTCTGCCATCTATAATCCAGTTTTGATGAAACCCTGGCTGATTGTGACCCACATCCCTTTTCACACCTTGGCTCATGTGATTAAGTAGAGGATCATCAGGGGGTCCTTTGTCACTCTTTGGGGGGAAATGCACCCTTAGAAGTGAAGAAGCTTCTCGGATGAGAGGTGAAACATCTTCAAGCAACTCAAAGAAGTCCAGACGCTTTTCTTTCCAAGCTCCTTAGACTACGATGACCTGGATGACTGAGAACCTTCACAGACAATGATTAAATAAGATTATTTAAACAAAGGGTCGCACAAAGGCTCCTTCCAATTAAAATCACATTTTAACCTTAAAATGTTTCTTATGGAGGAAATCTCCTGTTTCTGTGGATTTCTGAGACACAAACACAAATAATCAGAGTTACATAAAACGTCTTTTTTAAATTTAATTATTTTTTCTTTGTAACATTTATTTTTAGTTATACCCGTACTTTCTTGGGCATATGCCTCCCTTTTTAGTTCCATATGACAAATAAAATATAGTTTTAACCCGCTGAGAACGTTTTTGTGTTAATAAAGTTTAATTAAAAAGAGTGAAATGAGTGAGGATACGCATGTCTGATCTATGCTCCAGTCCATTAGGTGGCGGTAATCCACCTCTAAGCTGCCAAAAGCAGAAGAGGCTGCATTTAATTCATACAGCTGGCGACTGGACGACAAGTGTGCTGACAGCAAGACAAACCAGTCTGGAGGTCCTCCAGACTGGTTTGTCTTCCAGTAGAAGAGTCTGATGCTGTCGGTCTTGGCTCACAGCTTCTTGTTGTTAATTTTTTCTGCTGAAGATGAACTTTGAGGGGTTTTTTTTCCCTGTGGAGTTTCTCTTCTGGCGACTTGAGGGGAAGAGCTGAGCTGCTGCTCGAGAGAAATCCCGAAAACATGACCTGAAAGGAGCGGATCTCCCAAAGAAAGTGACTTGATGAGTGTAACTTAGTTTAATGCTTCAGACAGGCTACTTTCAGTTGCTTCCACAGTCAAAATTTCCTTCTTTTTTTTTTAACATGTACCTGTATGCAGCACCACATAATGGCAGCAGCATGTTGCGTGTTTGTTATTTCGCACTGTTTCCAGTTTAAAACACAGTTTAGCTTTTCTACTGTGAGCCAACGCGTTGTTCACTGTAGGTAGGTAAGCCTGCTGTAACAACTGATGAACACTAGAGGACTGTCAGAGAGGAGTCTAGTCAGAGTGGGAGGTTCTGTTTATGTGGTATGTTCAAGAGTTTCGGGTTAACACGGGTCTGGGAGAGTCGCCGTTACATCCGTCATTTGTCTTGTTGAATAAAACCGCAGACACAGAGTTCCAGTGGTGCAAAATGTCTGCAGGAACTTCCCGATGTCAGAACATCTGAAACATGTTTTATGTTTGGCTCTCATTTTGTTTGACCCTCACAGCTCGGATTGTGACAGACCGAAGTTCATTCTTCCTGTCTGATCTTCGCATAATTTCACTTGAATGGTCGTAATCTAAAATGATCTCCATCCTTATTTGTCGGACTGTGGGGCAGCGAGTAACCTTCGATGTTTACAGTTTCAGTGCTGTTGTGCTCTGCTACAAAAACGACAGCGCCGATGAGGAAGCGCATTTAATGACTCATAATCTCTCACGTGTCGAACTGTCACCCCACCCCCACCCAAAAAAGGAAAAAAAAACACTTATTCGTTTCCAAAATAAACATCAGCTGTTTAGTTTTTCCTCACAAATGTCGTCCATTGCGGTTTTTCTGTGTTTGCTGGTCATCCTGGTTTCAGGATTAAAAGGTGAGTCACGGTTCTTGGAGACAGGAAGAGGAAAAAAAAATGTAAACATTAACGTCATCGTGTGTGTTTACAAGTTAAAACGAACTGCTGGTGTGTTTTAGTCTCTAGGTACCATAAACGGAAAACTATTTCAGCGAGTTATTAGAGGAAATAACTCCGTTGTGAAAAACTGCAAGCTAAACAGTTACAGTTACTTCCCTGTCTTTGCAGCGGCCTAAAGGACCGTCATTACGGTTTCATTTGGGAGTTTTGCACAAGACAGGGATATTTTGCGCTATTTAACATGACGACACGTACAAAGCAGTCAGATAATCATCAGGTTTGTGGTTGGTACTGATCTGGCATCGATGCTTTAGGGCAAGGGCGTAGATTTGGCATGGACGGAAGGGACATGTCCCCACCAATATCCAGCAATTATTGAATTGTCCCCACCAATAATTTGATTTCTTCGAGTAAAGAAAAACAAACCCGATAGGAAAAAAAAAAAAAAGATCTGTCAACGTTTCATTCACCCAGCGGTGCAGAAAGAGTTAATTATGTTCTCTACTGGAGTCCTACCTCATGTAACAAATATGGCCAATGTGATTGGCTGTGCCTTTCAGGGAGCTCTGTTTAGTGTTAGCAGCAGCAAGCCTGCGCTGCGATGACCTGCAAGGAGGAGAGGAGGATGGCAGCAAAAAGGAAGAACCTGGATATAAGAAAGTATTTTTCAAAGAAACCTGTAAGTCACTTAAAGTCAAGTTCACTCATAAAATGTGTCCGTCATAATAACGTTACAGGCAATACCAGGCCATACATGCCAACCCTCCCGATTTTTCCGGGAGAATCCCGAATTTCAGTGCCCCTCCTGAAAATCTCCCAGAACCACCATTCTCCCGAATTTTTCCCGATTTTCCACCCGGACAACAAAATTAAAAAACCATATCCCAGATCGTCCCAGCCAATTCCAGTTTCCAACAATGGCTACTACTACTGCAGCTACATAGCTTTAATATTACTATTATTAGTCTTTCTGGGTCGCAAAAATAAACTTTTAACATATTTTCAGGCGAGAATGTAGCTGTGTAAACTTCAAATATCTGAGTAAACAAGATTTTTTTCAACTGCATAAATAAAGGATACATAAAAGTCACTGCCAAAAACTGATTGCGGCTTCTACCTTGTTACAGGAATGTTGTTTGTTGCTCAAGATGACTTGATATCATTCACGAGGGATACATTTGACATATGTTTCACATATAATATGTTTCACATATTATAGACCAACAAGTTATTTATAGCAGTTTAAATACAAGCAATCAGTTTTTGGCAGGCAATCACAACACAACTGGTCCTCAGGTGGACGCAGCCTCTGAATTTGGACACCCTTAGCCTGTTTCTGGCCGGACAATAATAACTGTGACATTTAACTTATTTTATCCGATAAATAAACATTGTAAAATTCAAGTTTTGTGTATGTGTGTTTGAATGTCTTGCTAATTCTGAGGTCTCAAGGTTGGCAAGTATGTGCTAGGCTTTGGCCCACATCAGTCTAATATTGTATGTAACCATGAATAACGTGTTGCCATGTCCACCAGGAGAGACTGGAACAAATATGCCAGCAGTTTATCTCAGTTAACGAGAGGAGAAGTCATGTGTTTGGCTCCTTCACATAGTGGACATTGAGTTGTTGTGTGGGGCACCAGTAGTCCATGTCTGTTGCTGTAACAGTAGTTCATGTTTAGAATAAAAACTCCCAACTCACTGACTTGATCGGGGCAATAGTGCCTAAAATGTTGCATAATTTTGCTGAGAGATCTTTTACTTTGTGGTCATCTTAGATGAGTAGTTTTATGGACAAAATCCAGCAGGTCATTCAGTGTTCCCTTAGTGCTAATGTATCAGAGATGTTGGTGTAATATAACTGAAGTAATGTTGTTAATTTCTTAAAGTCATATTCCTTTATTGTCATGACTGTATTTGAAGCTATTTTTATTTTTGTATGATACCTGATTTATATGGAATATGGCTGAAGTAAACTAAAGTCTAAAATACTTAGTCAGTCATTTGTTTAATAGTAATTTAACATTATATAATTCACATATAAAACTATTAATTGTGATTTTTAAATGGTTTAAAAGCATGTAGAATAGCATATGAAGGCAAGTATATTTCTCCCTTTTTTTTATTAAGAAGCAAAAACAAAAAGGAAAAAAGGAAACAGGGCAGAGTTCGGTGGTTGAATCATCCGTCCCCACCAATGCCAAAACCAAATCTACGCCCTTGCTTTAGGCTTATCTTTTCTATCTCTGGTGTTATTTAACAATAGAGGGTTAGTCTGTCCTTGTAAACACCTGCGTTCTGACATCTGCCAGGCACATTGTGGACCCTGCTCCGTGTGGGGTGCTTTCCTGAATAAGTCGGAATTGGCGGTGATTTCTATTTTTATAGTGGTAAGAAAGCTAAATCTATACGTGAGCTGTGTCTATCATTGTTTCACAATGTTTTATAACAACTGAAGTAAAATTCAGAGTTGAACAGACAAAAACAAATCCTGTCACATGTTCTTTGATGTACTCTGTGGACATTCAAACAACATGCTGGCACAAGTCGCAAAAAGTTTGAGGCTTGCAGAGGAGCAGGTGATCGTTACATTAAGCACACTGCTTAATGTAATGCTCTTTTAGATTTCTTCATTTCAGTTCTCCCTGCAGTCCAAACGGTTCCTGTCAGAAGTCTCTGGATGGGCTCGTCTTCTGGAAGAACAAACTATAGAGAGGGAGTCCAACCAGTTCTTCAGTAAAGCATGTCTGATAGACGTGCAGTCTTAAACATGACTAATTTTTTTGTCTTTTATTTTTGTGTTTCAATCACACAGAGCTCATTGTGAATCCTGGACAAGATGCCCCTCTTCAGTGTCAGGGTCCCAGAGATGCAGAGATCACCCTGTTGGAGTGGAACAGAGCTGACCTCAAATCAGATGAATATGTCTTTATGTACAGAAACCAGCGCCCGTATGAAAGCTACCAACATGAGTCCTTCAAAGGCTGAGTGGACCTGATGGATCCATCCATGAAGGATGGAAATGTGTCTGTGACGCTGAGGAACGTCAGGATCAACGATACAGGAACGTACAAGTGTCAGATTACAACCAAGGAAACAGAAAGTGTCGTCCACGAGTGCTCCATCAACCTCACAGTCACAACCTCAGGTAAGTTTGTAGAGGTGGAACTTGGAGTTTATAAGTCTTCTCACTGTGGGATGTCTGGGCATCAAAGGTTCTTTCATTCAGGACAAAGTCTGTTGGTTTCTTGGTCTTTAGGCTCATGTTTGTCTCTGTAACCAAAAACGAATGTATGAGATGAAAAGTGGCGTCAGTCATTAATCAATGCTGATGCAGGAGTCTGAGAGAAAATAGAAATGATAACTTCTGCAGTGAGTGTGCTCTAACCCTAATGAATTCTTTATTTCTCTCCTTCTTCTGCTGGATGTGTTTATGGGTGAAAATGGTGTGAAACGCTGAGATTCTAGTTGCCTGCAGATAATTTCATTACTGCTTTTCTGACATCCGGGTGACTGCTGAAAGGTGTGACATCACTTCTGCTGAAAACAGGAATGGTTTTCCTGGTAGCTCAGTCCTCACACCTGTTTCTGCTCTGCTGGTTTTACAGATAAACACACCAAGGAGTCCCAGACTGAGTCCAAGGATGGAGGAGAGAGGGTTAAGTGTCTGTCTGTCATCATCCTCGTCCTGTCAGTTTTTGTTGTGCTTATTACTGATATTATGTAATTGCCCGCAGAACCTGAAAAATGTGTCTGATCTCTTTACTGACAGTGAGTTCTGCTCTTCAACAAAGACGAATCTTTCAAGTTAGAGCTTCATGCAGCACATTCACAGCACTGCAGGCCTCACCAATCATTACAGTTAAATCAGTTAACGTTAGATCAGTGCTATGGGTTCCCATTGTGCCTGTAAAAAGCTTTGAGTTTAACCCTGGGTTTTATGTACCTGTAGCTTTATTGTTTGAAGTCTGCAGCAGAGCTTGGCTTTCCTCTGGGAACAGGCAGCAGGTGGAGGAGCAGCTGGTGTGCACAGGGGAGTAAATGATAGGTTGAATCTTTCCAAACGAAAAAATCAATCTATCCTTTTTCTTTAGCTTATTTGGGGTGGGTTATGGGAGCACCAGCCTAAGCATAGAAGGCTTCTCACCAGCCACTTCCTCCAGGGTGTCCTGGAGCCTCCTCTCAGTGGAAAAAATGAAACGAGTAGGTGTTGTTGTAGTTTTTGTTTTGGGGGGGGGGGGGTTTGAGAAAGACCAACAGCATTAACATGTAATATAAGCTATATATATCACAGTGCATGTGGGCAGAGGTGGAAGCATGCAGTGCGTCTATTGTAGCAAGACTTGGAACATCTTAGATTCAAAAGTATATTACTGAATAAGCTCCTTATTACCTTCTTCAAGCACTTTATCTTGCACTTTTAAAAAATATTTGTTTTTTAACCAACTGCAGGCACTTTCCATCCTTTTTGCTGAGACCGTATCAGTGATTTCGAATCAGATGACCTCACATTTAAGATCACTGGCTCGGGCATCTCTGGACTGTTTCCAGCACAGCTGCAGTTTTAAGATCTCAGCAGACATCCTATTATGTCCTCTTGTACTTGTGTCTCTGTGATCAATCTTCTTTAATGAGTCAGAACTCGGACTTTTCAAATAATTTTCACTTTTGGGAAGTGGACAACGTCACAGGGAGGCTAATGTGGTGAATAGGGTGGTGATCAAAGATTTCACTCAGTAGACGTTAATGTACTGAGCGACAGTACAGAAAGGATCAGATACTTCCTACAATTTGTGTTTAAAACTGACTTGAATTTCATTCCTGAGCAATTTTCTGATGAAGACATTCAAAGACTGAGGGCAGGTTTAAAAACAGCAGCTGCACCTAAAACAGTCCAGAGGTTTCTGATTTTTTTTTTATTAATCTGTTTTTTGGTTTACAAAGAATGTACTTTTATTATATATGTGTATTAAAGTTATCTGTTAGTCAGTGTTAGGGGACCATGATCAGCTGTGACCATTGTTTATCGTGCTTCAGTTTGGTTTTAATGTGCAGCTTATAATCCTGACAAATATCCAACACAACAGGCACTGAGTGATGAGTCAAATACATTTTAAATAAGCAATTCATATAATGCAAATCTATCAGTGCAATGATTGGATAAAATCTGTTAAAGAAACTGAGCAGAAGATGTGCTCATATCAGGAGTAAACAAGACTCTGTGTGTGTTTGTACATGTCAGATGGATGATATACACACATGTATCCATACATAAGCTATAATGTGTTGTGGTTACATTATTATTAAAATTTGCAGTGTTCCTTGTTTTCTTTATTTTTTATTAACCGTTTGTGTGAATGTTTTGACTACACACATCTGACTTCATCTAGAAGACTGAAGGATGTGTATGGTGGTTTTCATGTGAGGCCTTTTATTTTGTCTCTGAAGTAGTAAGTGGGGGCAGGCCCCATGATCGGAAGGTCGGGGTTTCGAATCCACTGAACGGCTACCCTGAGGTACCCTGAGCAAGGTACCCTCCCTACACACTGCTCCCTGGGCGCCAATGGCTGCCCACTGCTTCCCACTGTCCGTTTAATATCTTTTTAAAATAATGTTAAATCTTATTTTGGGTCAAAGTCAGAAAACATTTAAAACACGTCATGTCAGATTTGACTGCTGATTCTATACATGCATATTTTATGCCCTGGTGACCATAACATTAAAGGAGGTGTAGATGATGCTTCACAAATAACGACCAATCAGTGTTTCCTGATGGCTGCAGAGCATGGAGATGTGCTGTCATCCTGCAGAAGTGGTCTCAGAGATGAGTCCATCCTGTGGAGATGAAAGCTTAGTTTAACTCTGTCGTGTTGCAAATCACATCAAATTTCACCTGGATGAGGAAACAGTCTTGGAGTCATAACTGGTTATGGTGATCTTAGACTAGTTATTTTTCCTCCCACCTCCTTAGATCACCATGACCTGCATAACTGAAAACCTACACAGACTTGGTTATTGTTTTTATTGATGTTTTTGACTCATTGTCAGTGGATCATGAGTTCTGTTTAAAGGATCAAGGGTCAAAACTCCCTCCTCACATCCAGCTGTGGCCCTGCCACCCTCAGAGCTCTGTGCAGACCCCAATTTTTTAAAAAAAGAATGTCCCTAAATGTCTGTTTTCATCCGTCCTTTTAACAGGAGCTGCTTTTAAATTGTTCTTCCTTTTAGCCCAAAGTGGTAAATCTGTACCTCATTAAATTAATGTGCCCTGTGCTGCATAATCCAACTGTGCACTAAGAGCTCTTTGCAATCCCCAGTTTTTAAAAATGTCCTCTAAATAGGAGCTGCTATTTTTTTTCTATCATGACACAGTTAGAGGTGAAGTGGGAAATCTGCAGCTCCTGTTATTCATGCTGTGCCCTTTGCTTCCTAAATAAAAGCAGCTCACCGGTTACATGTTCATGTTTTTGGGCCTGTCAGGCAGCTCATGGACACTGTGTGTCAACAACAACAAGCCTTTGGTGAAACTTACAGATCAGCAGGTCCATACTTGTACAGGAAGTCAGAGCTGATCATGTTTTTTTTTCTCTGTAATTTTCCAGGATCACATCGGAACCCACATAAGTCTCTGTGTGGCTAAAACAAAACTAAAACAAGACTGTTTGTATCACAGTAAACTAGACATATAGACACTATTACTGACCATTACTGACAAAATGGTTTGAAAACTGGAGTTAGGAGTCTATTTTACATGCTTTCAGTGTCTGTTTATCTCTCCATCAGAAAATGTTTCACTCATTTCTACAGTTTTTAAGTCCTGAGCAGCGGCACACCTTGAACATCTGTTTTCTCCCCCTGAGACTTAAAATATGAGTAAACAAACATGTCTTGAAGTGAGGACTGATGGTGGAGGAGTGGCTGTGATCATGACGCGTTCTTGAGGAGAAAGGAGATGTTCTGCCACTTGCTGGCTGTAGTTTGTAACTGAAATTGTGATAAAAACGTTGACATAGATCATGTCTTTAGGTTTAACTTTGATTTGATATATAATGGTCCCTACTTCCTGTTATATTTTGAAGACTAGTCTCCTGTTGTGTTTCTGTTTACTGCATTTACTATTTTGTTCCTCACCAAAAACCACTGTGAGCCTTTCATGCTGAAGGATGTCTTGATTCTTAAAATGCATCGTGAGGATTGAGGAGGCTCCAGGAGGAGCTGTAATTTTGTTTATATTGTTTAAAGGGCTTGTAATTACTGAGAATATTTTATTATATGAATATATTATGATCTAAATATTTAAATCATATATGAATGTATGGTTTGTAGCATATATGCATGAAGATCACTGGACTGTAATAATTTATAATGCATATGTGAAGCTGAATGGTTTTGTGTCTGCAACAGTGTGTAACTTGAGTGATGCTACAGTAAATAGAAATATTACTTTGCCTTTTGTAAATATTTATAATGTGTATATCCCATGCATGTGACAGAGCTGCAGGCATCAGAATGAATGATGTTACAGTTATGAATGACACACATGATGGGGCTCATAATGAGAAACACTTTGATGTTGTTTATTTAATTATATGTCACATTTAAAATTACAGAAAGAACAAGTAAATTAAGAGTAAACTTTCACTTAACGTTTTTGTAACTGTAACAGCCATTCTGTGTCTGTAACAGGGAAACATTAAATTCAGTGGTGGTTCCCTTCAAAGCAGTGTATGTTTTTTTATTTATCACAAGATTTTACACCAAATTTACATCAAACTGACTTCTTCAGCTTCCCCCATTTAATCCTTGCCTTTGCTCTCACTCACTTCCTCCTGTTGTTGTCCAAAGTCATCACACACACTACCATCTCATGTTGCCTAGCTACCTTCTCCCTGACACCACCTTGCAATCTCTTTCAGATTATACCCTCAGCATAAGATGTAGTCCACCTGTGTCCACCTTCCTCCACTCTTTTATGTTCTCCTTTATTTCTCCCTCTTCTTAAAGTATGTCTTCAATGCAGCCATTGTCTACTAATATGTGTAAGACTGTGACTGCAGCTGGTTTCAAAGACTTCTTCTTCTTTGTCTTCAACAGGTTAGGAAACAATCTTACTTTTTGAATCCAAGCTGTGGTGAAGGTGTGTCAGTCAGCTTCAGTGAGGAGTAGATGACTGTTGTCTCCAATGAAACGTCTGAACACAAACACAGAATAAAGAAGTTTAGCTGTCAGGAAGTAAACATGAGAAGAGTAGTGCACCGGCTCTGTTTATCACAGAGAAGATACAGAGGAGCAACTGGTTAGTCTACTGTCCTACCTTCACTATGACAGGGTGAGGAGCTCGCTCATTCAAGAGGGAGTCGGAGTGTATAGGCTCAAATTGTGGGAATAATATTTTGGACTTGTAAATCAAATGTGTATTTGAGCCCTAGGAGTAGACCACTGCTCCTCCACATTAAAAGGAGACAGTTATGGTGGCTCTGGCATCTGACTAGGATGTCTCCTAGAATAGGTTTTTCTCTGCATGCTTGGGAATGACTCTGTTTCCCCAGATGAGCTAGAAGAGTTGAACAGGGTCACTCTGGACTTCTCTGCTCACACTGCTGCCACCAAAACCTGAATTCAAACAAGTGTAAGAACATGATGGATGGATATTTTCTAAGATAGTTTGATCTTCCTTTTTAGTCTGATTTGATGAGCTTATTATCTTCATGTTATCACAGGAACTAATGGTGTTTTTCACTGTGTCTGCTGCTGCAGGCTGAGATCCGAACCTTTTTTTTTCAAAATGGAGTTTTTACAGTAAGTGTGAAAAAGGCAGCAGCTGTACCTCTGTGTCTGCAGTTTGTCCTGATGGAGATCTGTGCAGTTATTAACTGTTCTGTGCACTGAAGAATAACCTGCAGCTGGATGATTCTCAGTCATACCAAGTCATGTGACTGATACAAAACTTTTGTTTTAGTATGAAATGTTGGGCTTTATAGATTAAAGCTGCAAACATGAGGCCACAGCTCATCTTCTATTTAACCTGAAGTGACTGTAACACCTCTGCATCACAGGTCTGATTAGCTACTATAATATTAACTGGCAGGAGGGGTTCAGTCTAAGAGAGACATGTGGCACTCAGAAAACCCTTAATTCAAATCTATGACAGGCAGCAACAGTAAAGATGGTTGCAGAGGTTGAAATTCCATGTGTGAAAAGGGTTTTTTAAAACCTTATTTTGGGGCAAAGTCAGCAAACGTTAAAAAATGCTTGATGTCAGATTTGACTGCTGATCCTGTAAGTAGTATTATACCTGTAGCTTTTTTGCCCCCACACACACACACACACACACACACCCCGCATCCCCCCCCCCATCCCCCGCCGCGTTCATGTGTGCGCGTGAACGGACTTTGCGCGTGAACGGACTTGTGAGTTCAGAGGTCATATGTGTTTACATGTGTTTAATAGCGTTTTATTTAATGAAACCATTATGTGTTTTAATTAAACTCTTTTTAAAGGATTGTATAGGTCTCAGAGTTCTGTTATTTAGACATAGATGATTTAATTTAACTAGTTTAGGGGTATTTTGCTTTTTTCTTTAGGGCTCTGAAACACACAGAGGCTAATAGTTTTTAAACAGAAAGTTTTTCCACCTTCTAAAAAACACATATTCCCAACTTGCCACACTGTAACAACCCCCAATGTTCCTTTAATGCAACTAGCCCTCTAATTATCTACTAGGCACAAACACACATAGATGATTTAACTGCATTAGGAGCATTTTGCTTTTTCTTTAGCGATCTTATCATGACAGAGGTCCAGCGTAGCCAGGTCCATCGGAGCCACCAAAAGTTTTTTCATCCTGACCATTCAAACAGGTTTTCACCTGTTGCTTACACCCCCACACATTTATCTCTGCATCTCAGAGGTCAGCTGAAACAAACCCCACCTATATAAAAAGGCCATAATCAGCCACACTAACCCTTACATCGGTCCTTGAGAGCATAACACTTCGTTCATCAGCACGAGCATTTTACTTTTAATTTAACTAGTTTAGGAGCATTTTGCTTTTTTCTTTAGCGCTCTGAAACACACAGGGGGTAATAGTTTCAAACAGAATACCACAAACAGCAGGCATTCCTGCTCTGATACTTCAGATTCTTAACTCTGCAACAGTTAGACAGAGGGGGTTACAGTTAGACCCCTACAGGCAGCAGAAGAGGTCATCCTTATCAAGAGCATCTCAACTGTACTGCCATAGTTTTCAATACAAACAGTCTCCTTTATCTTATGTCAGAGGTCCATCGGAGCCACCAAAAGTTTTTTCATCTTGCCACTGACCATTCAAACAGGTTTTCACCTGTTGCTTACACCTTATCTCTGCATCTCAGAGGCCAGCTGAAACAAACCCCACCTATATAAAATGCCCTGATCAGCCACACTAACCCTTTACATCGGCCATTGAGAGCATAACACTTTGTTCACAGCACGGACAACAAACCTAAGAGCCTTCTTTTCAACATGGACAGCATATATGGTAGGTAAAACAAGACTATAACGGATTCTTAAATTTATACAACTGTATATCAAAAATATTCAAAATGTTTTCTCTTCTAAACAAAAGCCTGATTTTTAGGAACATGGCACACTGGGACATCCCACGCGCACATACACAAGGTTTGTATTTCTTCTTCTCACACAAAACAGCTTGTGCCTCATTGTTTAGAAGTAATCTTACCTGTTTCACACATAGTAACATTTAAATGTGTATTTCTCATTCTTTCTACAGGATCACAAAGCTATATAGGGCAAACAACACCTCTAACTAAGGAGTGCGGGATGACGTCGGGATCAACCATGACGAACAGCCAGAACATCGCCCAAGCCACAGAAGCTCTAGGTACGTGTACAGGTGTATGTACCCGATGCCCCTCATCGTAAAAAGCAACGCTGTAAAAGCGTCGTAGATGGTTCTAAATTTAAGTTAGAATAGCAAGGCAGTAATAGGTATGTGTATACCGTTAAATATACCAACGGAGCAGTTATACCAGCGTGAGATTGTGGTGAGGAGTGTTTGGGAGTCACAACGCATGTCTACTAGAAACTGGAAACTCTTTCGCACTGTTGTTTGTGCGGACTTGGACAATGTGGGCTTCCCAGAGATGCTGTATGTTTCCCAGTGGAACAGTCCAACAGGCCCTGAGCTTTACAGTGCGAGGCTGACCGTTTTAACCGTAGACCCGATGACTTTATTATTCTCAGGGTATGTGATGACAGGGAAAGTCTTGTTGGTGCCAGAGGGGTTGAAAACTGGAGGTTAAATCCTTACCCTCTGAGCATAGAAGAGCCGCACTACATGGTTTAAGGATATGGTTTTATACAGTGGCATAAATGTGTGTGTGTGTGTGTATCTATGCAACAAAATATAAAATCTTTTTTATTGTTCCCATTTTCAGAGCGAGACATGCAAGCGTGGGACCTCTCAGACTCGCCACCGCCTGCGCTGCTAATCCAGACACCACCAACTCCACCCCCTTCTCCACAGATGCTGCAGGATCCTACAGGATCAGGTCTGTGTGAGGAAACCATTATCGACATCAAGCTTGCAACCCATCACCTGGTGATGTTGGCATTAAACGCCTTTCTACAGGAAACATGCTACGGGTGTCGAACAGCTCAACCCAGTCAGGTGCAACACAGCTGTTTGCTCGAACTGCCCGAGTATTACTTTGACACCTACTATGACGATGTGATGCTGAGGCTCAAGACAGACCGATTCATCCCTGCCATTCGCCTGTTTGTACGCTCGTACACAGACGATGGGACTAAAACACAATTCAGCAGAATTGCAGAACACACCATGACTGAACTGAGATCATCACAACATATAGTATGCGCAATTAACGACAATATTGCGCAGCTGCTAGAAAGCAAGTCGTTATGCCGTCGTGTTAAACCAGCCATGCTTCGCATGATTGGTAACTACTGGGCTGGGAGACACCTGGTTTAATGTATGTTGTTCAGTATTCATTGTCTGTGTGAATGAAATAAAAAGACTTGTCAACACCGACATCTTAGTCATTCGCGGTCGACTCTGCTTATACAATAGAGAAAAGCAACAATACAGAGTGTTTCTCTGCACCAAGACATCGGTGGGGCCTTTCACACGGTAAGCATGTCTGTTATACCCAGCGCATAAATGTCTGTATGTCAGTGCTGATTATTCAAACCCTGTTTAAAATGTGACACATATGTTGTCCGAAAACAAATCCTCTAAATTTGCAAAGTTACTGATTTAAAAATATATTTACGAATTTTTAGTTGCATGACAAACATACGATAGACTCTTGAGTGTATTTATTTATATAGCTACATTCACAATGGTATATAAGCGTGCTAAATAAAAGAGGCCCAAGCACCAAAGCACTCTAATGCAAGCCTCTAAACTGTATGTTGATAAGTGCATGAAGTTAACCTCTACAGTTGAAAACAGTTTGTATCCGTACTCTGAGGGTCTGCTGAATTGTTTTTAATATTGTGCTTTTTTTCACGAACTGCAGATGATGAATTTCTCTTTATTGGACATAGTGTCCTTAAGCTATTGTTGATCATACTCACTGAGTTCCCTAGCTACTTCTTTACTATGTCAGTAAACTTTTTGAAAAGGAAGGTGTTGTAGATTTAAAGAAACATCCTAATTGAAGCAAAGGCAAAAATTGGAATGAATTTTATGTGACTGTTCATATTAAAGCCAACAACAAGTGAAAATCCAAAACCGACTCCAATGCTTTGTATTAATGATCTCCCCCTCTCTCTCTCTCTCTCTCTCTCTCTCTCTCTCTGTGTGTGTGTGTGTGTGTGTGTGTGTGTGCCCTCACAGAAGGAAGGTCACAGCAGGAGCTTTTTCAAACGCGTTTCCAATCATTTTTTACAAGAAGTGTAGCTCATACGATGGTATAAATGTATTATTTGCGATACTTTATAAATATGAAACTCTAAAGATTTTGAGTTCATGCAAATTGTGAAACAAGAATCTAAATATTTTGTGTCACAATGATTTCTATAAAAACATGTTGTTTATGGGCATAATGTAACAAATCTTTTGTGGACCTATTAATGATCAATGGTGATTGAAGAGGAAGCTGAACCCAGGCTCTGGACATTTTCATGACAAGTGACAGCACAGACATGTGCTAATGAGAGAACATGTTTTATCATCATAAACACGGTGATATGAAGCATCGTTAAAGTGTCACTTCAGTAATGTTTTTAATAGATGTCTTTAAAACACTAAACTCTAATTTCTGTGGTTTACAGAATATAACATGTGGTAAGACGATGAGTTTTACTTCTTACTGTCCGTGTTATGTGTATCTATTCATCATGTATGCTACTTTGCTCTGTGGACTGTAAAATGTTTCATTGTGTTCATAAAATAAACCAGACTTTCACCGTCTGCATCTTTTACTGTTTTTCTGCTTTTGTTCACACTAAGTTTGACAAAACCCACAGACATCCAAAGTTAACTCGCTAACAATGTGGAGCAGTCTCAGTGTATTTAGCTGCTTTTTCCCTAAACACAACCAACTGAGAGAAACGCTTGTAGTCCTCACTTTGGTCATTTTGAACGCTGAAGGAAATTTGTTCCATAGACCCCTTATACTAGTGTTTCCTGCACTTAATCCATCACTACCATGTTCTATTTAAATCCAGATTCCTTTTATAGTTTGCAGTGAAATTTCTTAAACCGTTGCTTAATGTGACAGAAGTACACGTCACTCTTTACTAACACATTTGTAGATGAGTTTATTGCTGAACCACACAGCTAGCAGTCTCACCCACTCTTTAGGTTTTGAAGTTTTGTGTGTAATGGTTTAGTCTATCAAACCTTACCCTTTTCTCCCCAGTATCACAACAGTATGACTCCCAAAGTACGGATCAGTAAACAACCAATGATTCTAAAGCCAGAACAGAAAGATACAGCTGGAAGATGCATGATTGCGTTTTTTATGAAGCGTAGTAAAACTGGCCCCTCTTCTTCTTCTCTGTGTTGTTGTTGTTGTTCTTGTGTGTGTGTGTGTGTGTGTGTGTGCCTTAGAAGTCAAATAATACATTAGCCACACTTAAAAAACAAAAAACATCTGAATTTCATTTAGAACTGAGATTCTAAGTTGTAAGCAGAAATCCTATCCTCAGCCACAAACATGTTTCCCCACTTTCACAATGCTGAGGTGTCAAATCCACAACCCCCAACAAATGGTTTGTTACACGCGGGTGTGAAGGGCAAGCTTTACTTACACAGCCTCACACACAGTAGATTTTTAAAGTTTTTGGGGACAATGGTTTAGCCACAGATGTAACTTCTACTTTTGATAAAGGCCACTCCACATGTTTATTTCTTAAGAAATTAAGCTCTCATTTATAAATGTCTACACAATAATAGACACGGTGTGCTCTGTGACATTATAGTTTTCTACTGCTGCTTCCAGTGGTTTGCATTTTAAACTCCCAACCTTTCAGGTTGTTATGAACGACTTATATTTCTAACATTTTGTGATATAAAAGTGAACCATGTAGGGTTTTTTAATTTTCTGTGTGATGGAATGACTTAAGACGCAAGTTATTTAAACAATTCTAAATGACAGTGTGATGGCCATAGTACTTTATGCTGGGCCAAATATGTTAAGGATAATGTTTATCAATGTAAAATTGCAAAGAACCTTTGAATAGATTATAACATTTTGTAAACAGTTACCTCAGAACCTGTACTGTCAGATCTGTGTATGTAAGGTGAAACTTTCCACAGTACATCCACTTAAGTAACTAAACACATAAAGTCACCCTTTACCAATAATCCACTGCTCCTTGAAAAAAGTAGCACAAACAGACAAATGACTCAGCAATGATGAGTAGAGCTACCCCTAGGCCGAGACTCAAGCGGATGAAAATTAAAAGTTTTGGTTTTTGCGGCTCGGAAAATTAAAGAAAGTATGTTTAATAATTCAACAAGACCTACACTTTCAACACATACATTATACGTGCTTTAGAAGACATAGCGTACATTTTCACTGCTATGCATATGATACCCACTTTTATTGGTTAAACTGTCGGGATGTCTTAGACACATAATGAGCTTTAATTTTCTGCTTCTAAGTTCAGATAAAACTGAGGTTATTGTAACGGGTCGTAAAAATCTTAGAAACACTGTGGCTAACAAGGTCCTTACTCTGGACGGCATTGAGCCGCCTGTTGTAGTCATTTGGCACATTATAAGTAAAATTGAAGCACACAATCCCGTTGCACAACATCAACATTTATTTATATACAAAAATAAAAATGCTTTTTACAGAAAAGAATTGTAACTTCATATTTTATCAACGATTACGCGGGTACATAGGGTAAGTCCTCATCATTATCCCATAGCGGCTCCGGTAATCTCTCAGGACCTTGGAAGGGTGGCCATGCCCAGTCTACCTCATCAATGTCGGGAGAGTCGCCGAAATACAAAAAATCTTCCTCGTTGTCAGTGTCCATAGTCCACAGTTGCGGTGGTGAGGAGGGTGGGCTCCACTCTGTCGCTGGTGAACACGGTGCGTCTTCACACCAATCTTCAAATGCAGGGCTCTCGGATGGCTCTTCAGAGAGTAAAGATTGCCCAGCATCCCTGATAGTACCAAGTACCAAGCATGTACCAGATTCAGACACTTTGATGGTTGATTGAGCAGAAGGGTTGGAAGATGCCATTTTCATGGAGAATTTCAAACCCAACAGATGAGAATTACCGTTCTTTTCCAATGTTGCAACTGCTAGAGAGACACAGTGGCCAACTCTACGGTTTTTGAAAATTGTTGCCACTCCTACCCACACCCTTTAAGATCAACCCCCTTCCAGATCACGCCCCCTCCTGTTATTTTAAAAAGAACACCGCCGTTCCATTCCTTCAAACCTTTTTTTTAGCTCAAAAACCAGAAGTATGGCCTCTACAGCCCTGCGCCACACTGAGGAGGAGGAAAGTTCTGCGGCCGAGGGCACAATAGTACCCGACACGCCCGGTTACTATCGCCCCTTGGAGAAGCAGCAGCAGCAAGCCGATGAGCTTGACGGTTGGGCATCTTCTTTTTTCATCGATACCGTGAAAACCGCAGTGTATCATCTAGTCAACCTAGTAATCAACAGGTACCTCACTGACGAATGCAACGGCTGTAAGTCCGATCAACCCCGCCAGAGACAGCACGAGTGTCTGCAAGTCTTGGAGGATGACTTTTACGCTGAAAATTATCACAGCATCAGAAAAAGACTCCTCACCCCACATTTCATTCCATCTATTCAACGGCTTCTGATTGCTCGCAACATCAAAATGGACGACGTCAAAGTCCGCATGGTGGCGGAAACTCTCTTGCACGAACTGAAATCGGAAAGGAAAGTCTTTGACGCCATAGCCGAGGCATACACCAATCTGGTGGGGTTGGACATGGTGAAAATCAGACAGTTACGGATGGTCGCAGAGTGTTACAAAGGAGGCTGCTAATGTTTTCTCTGAAAGACTGATTTTTCTTTCTTAAAACGTGTAACCTGCATTTTACCAAACAATGTATCCAACATTTAGTGTATTTAAAAAAACAACAACAACAACAAAAACCGTGTACCCGCGTAATCGTTGATAAAATATGAAGTTACAATTCTTTTCTGTAAAAAGCATTTTTATTTTTGTATATAAATAAATGTTGATGTTGTGCGACGGGATTGTGTGCTTCAATTTTACTTATAATGTGCCAAATGACTACAACAGGTGGCTCAATGCCGTCCAGAGTAAGGATCTTGTTAGACACCGTGTTTCTAAGATTTTTACGACCCGTTACAATAACCTCAGTTTTATCTGAACTTAGAAGCAGAAAATTAAAGCTCATTATGTGTCTAAGACATCCCGGCAGTTTAACCAATAAAAGTGGGTATCATATGCATAGCAGTGAAAATGTACGCTATGTCTTCTAAAGCACGTATAATGTATGTGTTGAAAGTGTAGGTCTTGTTGAATTATTAAACATACTTTCTTTAATTTTCCGAGCCGCAAAAACCAAAACTTTTAATTTTCATCCGCTTGAGTCTCGGCCTAGGGGTAGCTCTACTCATCATTGCTGAGTCATTTGTCTGTTTGTGCTACTTTTTTCAAGGAGCAGTGGATTATTGGTAAGGGTGACTTTATGTGTTTAGTTACTTAAGTGGAAGTACTGTGGAAAGTTTCACCTTACATACATAGATCTGACAGTACAGGTTCTGAGGTAACTGTTTACAAAATGTTATAATCTATTCAAAGGTTCTTTGCAATTTTACATTGATAAACATTATCCTTAACATATTTGACCCACACTAAGTACTATGGCCATCACACTGTCATTTAGAATTGTTTAAATAACTTGCGTCTTAAGTCATTCCATCACACAGAAAATTAAAAAACCCACATGGTTCACTTTTATATCACAAAATGTTAGAAATATAAGTCGTTCATAACAACCTGAAAGGTTGGGAGTTTAAAATGCAAACCACTGGAAGCAGCAGTAGAAAACTATAATGTCACAGAGCACACCGTGTCTATTATTGTGTAGACATTTATAAATGAGAGCTTAATTTCTTAAGAAATAAACAGGTGGAGTGGCCTTTATCAAAAGTAGAAGTTACATCTGTGGCTAAACCATTGTCCCCAAAAACTTTAAAAATCTACTGTGTGTGAGGCTGTGTAAGTAAAGCTTGCCCTTCACACCCGCGTGTAACAAACCATTTGTTGGGGGTTGTGGATTTGACACCTCAGCATTGTGAAAGTGGGGAAACACGTTTGTGGCTGAGGATAGGATTTCTGCTTACAACTTAGAATCTCAGTTCTAAATGAAATTCAGATGTTTGTTGTTTTTTAAGTGTGGCTAATGTATTATTTGACTTCTAAGGCACACACACACACACACACACACACACAAGAACAACAACAACAACACAGAGAAGAAGAAGAGGGGCCAGTTTTACTACGCTTCATAAAAAACGCAATCATTAATCTTCCAACTGTATCTTTCTGTTCTGGCTTTAGAATCATTGGTTGATTACTGATCCATACTTTGGGAGTCATACTGTTGTGATACTGGGGAGAAAAGGGTAAGGTTTGATAGACTAAACCATTACACACAAAACTTCAAAACCTAAAGAGTGAGTGAGACTGCTAGCTGTGTGGTTCAGCAATAAACTCATCTACAAATGTGTTAGTAAAGAGTGACGTGTACTTCTGTCACATTAAGCAACGGTTTAAGAAATTTCACTGCAAACTATAAAAGGAATCTGGATTTAAATAGAACATGGTAGTGATGGATTAAGTGCAGGAAACACTAGTATAAGGGGTCTATGGAACAAATTTCCTTCAGCGTTCAAAATGACCAAAGTGAGGACTACAAGCGTTTCTCTCAGTTGGTTGTGTTTAGGGAAAAAGCAGCTAAATACACTGAGACTGCTCCACATTGTTAGCGAGTTAACTCTGGATGTCTGTGGGTTTTGTCAAACTTGGTGTGAACAAAAGCAGAAAAACAGTAAAAGATGCAGACAGTGAAAGTCTGGTTTATTTTATGAACACAATGAAACATTTTACAGTCCGCAGAGCAAAGTAGCATACATGATGAATAGATACACATAACACGGACAGTGAGAAGTAAACCTCATCGTCTTACCACATGTTATATTCTGTAAACCACAGAAATTAGAGTTTAGTGTTTTAAAGACATCTATTAAAAACATTACTGAAGTGACACTTTAACGATGCTTCATATCACAGTGTTTATGATGATAAAACATGTTCTCTCATTAGCACATGTCTGTGCTGTCACTTGTCATGAAAATGTCCAGAGCCTGGGTTCAGCTTCCTCTTCAATCACCATTGATCATTAATAGGTCCACAAAAGATTTGTTACATTATGCCCATAAACAACATGTTTTTATAGAAATCATTGTGACACAAAATATTTAGATTCTTGTTTCACAATTTGCATGAACTCAAAATCTTCAGAGTTTCATATTTATAAAGTATCGCAAATAATACATTTATACCATCGTATGAGCTACACTTCTTGTAAAAAATGATTGGAAACGCGTTTGAAAAAGCTCCTGCTGTGACCTTCCTTCTGTGAGGGCACACACACACACACACACACACACACACACACAGAGAGAGAGAGAGAGAGAGAGAGAGGGGGAGATCATTAATACAAAGCATTGGAGTCGGTTTTGGATTTTCACTTGTTGTTGGCTTTAATATGAACAGTCACATAAAATTCATTCCAATTTTTTGCCTTTGCTTCAATTAGGATGTTTCTTTAAATCTACAACACCTTCCTTTTCAAAAAGTTTACTGACATAGTAAAGAAGTAGCTAGGGAACTCAGTAAGTATGATCAACAATAGCTTAAGGACACTATGTCCAATAAAGAGAAATTCATCATCTGCAGTTCGTGAAAAAAAGCACAATATTAAAAACAATTCAGCAGACCCTCAGAGTGCGGATACAAACTGTTTTCAACTGTAGAGGTTAACTTCATGCACTTATCAACATACAGTTTAGAGGCTTGCATTAGAGTGCTTTGGTGCTTGGGCCTCTTTTATTTAGCACGTTTATACCATTGTGAATGTAGCTATATAAATAAATACACTCAAGAGTCTATCGTATGTTTGTCATGCAACTAAAAATTCGTAAATATATTTTTAAATCAGTAACTTTGCAAATTTAGAGGATTTGTTTTCGGACAACATATGTGTCACATTTTAAACAGGGTTTGAATAATCAGCACTGACATACAGACATTTATGCGCTGGGTATAACAGACATGCTTACCGTGTGAAAGGCCCCACCGATGTCTTGGTGCAGAGAAACACTCTGTATTGTTGCTTTTCTCTATTGTATAAGCAGAGTCGACCGCGAATGACTAAGATGTCGGTGTTGACAAGTCTTTTTATTTCATTCACACAGACAATGAATACTGAACAACATACATTAAACCAGGTGTCTCCCAGCCCAGTAGTTACCAATCATGCGAAGCATGGCTGGTTTAACACGACGGGCATAACGACTTGCTTCTAGCAGCTGCGCAATATTGTCGTTAATTGCGCATACTATATGTTGTGATGATCTCAGTTCAGTCATGGTGTGTTCTGCAATTCTGCTGAATTGTGTTTTAGTCCCATCGTCTGTGTACGAGCGTACAAACAGGCGAATGGCAGGGATGAATCGGTCTGTCTTGAGCCTCAGCATCACATCGTCATAGTAGGTGTCAAAGTAATACTCGGGCAGTTCGAGCAAACAGCTGTGTTGCACCTGACTGGGTTGAGCTGTTCGACACCCGTAGCATGTTTCCTGTAGAAAGGCGTTTAATGCCAACATCACCAGGTGATGGGTTGCAAGCTTGATGTCGATAATGGTTTCCTCACACAGACCTGATCCTGTAGGATCCTGCAGCATCTGTGGAGAAGGGGTGGAGTTGGTGGTGTCTGGATTAGCAGCGCAGGGCGGTGGCGAGTCTGAGAGGTCCCACGCTTGCATGTCTCGCTCTGAAAATGGGAACAATAAAAAAGATTTTATATTTTGTTGCATAGATACACACACACACACACACACACACACACACATTTATGCCACTGTATAAAACCATATCCTTAAACCATGTAGTGCGGCTCTTCTATGCTCAGAGGGTAAGGATTTAACCTCCAGTTTTCAACCCCTCTGGCACCAACAAGACTTTCCCTGTCATCACATACCCTGAGAATAATAAAGTCATCGGGTCTACGGTTAAAACGGTCAGCCTCGCACTGTAAAGCTCAGGGCCTGTTGGACTGTTCCACTGGGAAACATACAGCATCTCTGGGAAGCCCACATTGTCCAAGTCCGCACAAACAACAGTGCGAAAGAGTTTCCAGTTTCTAGTAGACATGCGTTGTGACTCCCCCCAAACACTCCCTCACCACAATCTACGCGAAGTATAACTGCTCCGTTGGTATATTTAACGGTATACACATACCTATTACTGCCTTGCTATTCTAACTTAAATTTAGAACCATCTACGACGCTTTTACAGCGTTGCTTTTTACGATGAGGGGCATCGGGTACATACACCTGTACACGTACCTAGAGCTTCTGTGGCTTGGGCGATGTTCTGGCTGTTCGTCATGGTTGATCCCGACGTCATCCCGCACTCCTTAGTTAGAGGTGTTGTTTGCCCTATATAGCTTTGTGATCCTGTAGAAAGAATGAGAAATACACATTTAAATGTTACTATGTGTGAAACAGGTAAGATTACTTCTAAACAATGAGGCACAAGCTGTTTTGTGTGAGAAGAAGAAATACAAACCTTGTGTATGTGCCGCGTGGGATGTCCCAGTGTGCCATGTTCCTAAAAATCAGGCTTTTGTTTAGAAGAGAAAACATTTTGAATATTTTTTGATATACAGTTGTATAAATTTAAGAATCCGTTATAGTCTTGTTTTACCTACCATATATGCTGTCCATGTTGAAAAGAAGGCTCTTAGGTTTGTTGTCCGTGCTGTGAACAAAGTGTTATGCTCTCAATGGCCGATGTAAAGGGTTAGTGTGGCTGATCAGGGCATTTTTATATAGGTGGGGTTTGTTTCAGCTGGCCTCTGAGATGCAGAGATAAAGGTGTAAGCAACAGGTGAAAACCTGTTTGAATGGTCAGTGGCAAGATGAAAAAACTTTTGGTGGCTCCGATGGACCTCTGACATAAGATAAAGGAGACTGTTTGTATTGAAAACTATGGCAGTACAGTTGAGATGCTCTTGATAAGGATGACCTCTTCTGCTGCCTGTAGGGGGTCTAACTGTAACCCCCCTCTGTCTAACTGTTGCAGAGTTAAGAATCTGAAGTATCAGAGCAGGAATGCCTGCTGTTTGTGGTATTCTGTTTGAAACTATTACCCCCTGTGTGTTTCAGAGCGCTAAAGAAAAAAGCAAAATGCTCCTAAACTAGTTAAATTAAAAGTAAAATGCTCGTGCTGATGAACGAAGTGTTATGCTCTCAAGGACCGATGTAAGGGTTAGTGTGGCTGATTATGGCCTTTTTATATAGGTGGGGTTTGTTTCAGCTGACCTCTGAGATGCAGAGATAAATGTGTGGGGGTGTAAGCAACAGGTGAAAACCTGTTTGAATGGTCAGTGGCAAGATGAAAAAACTTTTGGTGGCTCCGATGGACCTGGCTACGCTGGACCTCTGTCATGATAAGATCGCTAAAGAAAAAGCAAAATGCTCCTAATGCAGTTAAATCATCTATGTGTGTTTGTGCCTAGTAGATAATTAGAGGGCTAGTTGCATTAAAGGAACATTGGGGTTGTTACAGTGTGGCAAGTTGGGAATATGTGTTTTTAGAAGGTGGAAAACTTTCTGTTTAAAAACTATTAGCCTCTGTGTGTTTCAGAGCCCTAAAGAAAAAGCAAAATACCCTAAACTAGTTAAATTAAATCATCTATGTCTAAATAACAGAACTCTGAGACCTATACAATCCTTTAAAAGAGTTTAATTAAAACACATAATGGTTTCATTAAATAAAACGCTATTAAACACATGTAAACACATATGACCTCTGAACTCACAAGTCCGTTCACGCAAGAAAGTCCGTTCACGCAGCGCAAAGTCCGTTCACGCGCACACATGAACGCGGCGGCGGGGATGGGGGTGGGGGGGGGGGGGCTAAAAGCTACAGGTATAATACTACTCCTGTACATGCATTGTTTATGTCCTGGTGACCATTCAAATAAAAGACAGAGCAGATAATGCTTCATAAATAACTACCAATGCAGCATTTCATGATGGCTGCAGAGTGATCGGATCTGCTTCTAGAAGGAATTTCCTGTGTGACGCCAAACTGGTTACCTTTAAAATGTTTTATTAAAGACAAACAAATGTTCCACTTCATCCTGAGCTCTACGTTCAAACTGTTCCAGTGCAGCTGTACAACTGTAAACACACACAGAATATGATTGAATAAATAATATATAATATAGAGAGGAGCAGTGTTGGTCAAGTTACTTGAAAAAAGTAATCAGTAACTAATTACTGACTACTTCCCCCCAAAAGTAATCCCGTTACTTTACTGATTACTTATTTTCAAAAGTAATTAATTACTTAGTTACTTTTTTCAAAAACGGTTTACAACCTGAATAGGTGATAAAGCGATAGATCTTTCAGCCCAATTCTACTTTTTCTGCATAATTTATCATACAAAATGTAATCAAATGTAATCAAAACGTCTCTTTTTATAACTTGTTTTATTAGTTTTACTCTTTTAACTTTATGCATCAAGTAAAAATTAAATTATATGCAACATTCTCTGACTGGAAGAAATTTGTTTAACAATTAAACCTATTTTCTGCACATTCCAGCACATAAAATAAAATAGTTTTTTGTGTTTACACTCTTTCAAATAGATGCAAGTAAAACACAGCAGAAAATAAATAAAATCAAAGACTAGCGGTCCTGTTGTTCTATTTTCACCTGTAAAGCAGGACTGGGGTAGGCGGAGGTTTACCCTGGTGCAGGTGTGCCGCGGCGGTCAGTGGAAGAATCCGCGAGTTTCTCTGTGAATTTCCCATTATGTCGTAGAGCACTCGGTCCTTGCTTGGAAGTTTAGGGTTTTTTTTCGCTGTAAAATGTTTTCTTCCCACGCACAACAGACACTAATGTTTTTGTCACTTTTTATGGAATCAAACTCAAAATAAGGTCAGTACTTCCACGCTTTAAACGCTGCACGCTCATACTCTCTCCCGCACTCGATATATTATCCATTGTTGATCTGCACACAGCTGTTGTCACCAACGTCGCACTCGCTTACGTCACTGTCATGAGACATTCTCGCAAAAAAATCACGGTTTTAGTAACGCAGTAACGCAGCGTTCCTATGGGAAAGTAACGGTAATCTAATTACCGTTTTTGCAATTGTAATCCCTTACTTTACTCGTTACTTGAAAAAAGTAATCGGATTACAGTAACGCGTTACTGCCCATCTCTGGAGAGGAGTGCAGGGATGTGTTTGGAAGCCAGCTGGACGTCACTGGTCAGACTGGTTACACTGTGGTGAAGGTGTGTGGTTCAGCTTCAGTGAGGAGTAGATGACCGCTGGCTCTGGTGGAAGATCTGAACACAAACACACAGATTAGAGAAAGTTTAGATAAACATGAAAAAAGACCTGCAGCGCTCTGTTTATGACAGCAGAGATATTCACTGACTGATGTGAGCAGGAGCAGGTTAAGTCTTCTACACTGCAGAAGGACCAAAGCGCTGTAATGTTTCCATTGTGGTTTTCCCAGTGTCTGCTGCTGCAGGCTGAGACTTAAGCTTTTAAAATTTTGATTTAGGGTTGGACCTTTGAAGAGGAGCAGCTGTACCTCTGTGTCTGCTGTTTGTCCTGATGGTGATGTCTCCATAAATGATGTCAGCTGTTCTCTGCACTGCAGCTGCAAAACAAGACAAAGTCATGTGAGAGATACAGTACTTTTTGTGCTAGGGTGAGATAAAGATGGACTTTTCATGATTTAGAGCTGCAAACCTGAGGCACATTCTTCACAACACATCCTCTGTTTAACCTGAAGCGACTTCAACACCTCTGATCAGTTTAGCTCTCAAAATAGGAAGTTTAATGACCACAGAGCTGCTCAGGTGTTAAAACGATGCAACTGTTTACACCTCTTGTAAAGGAAACCTTTTTTAAATGATTTAAAATGAATGTTTTTACCTGACTGGCACAGCATCACCATAGAGCTGCCCTGTGCGCATGTGGTACACAGAAAACATAAAAGCTTCTGTTCACTGTGAGAGTCAAATGGACAAACTTTAAGATAAAAAAAACAAATATTCTGTGCAGTTAAAGGGATTATATTTGTGTTAACATCATTCATTAACAGCTTCAGTTCTACCTCATGTCTTTTTGTTCATGCTACTGTCTCCAAACACCACACTGCCACCTTTATTTTAACTCTTGCGGCCATCCTTCTGTCACAAATCAGCTCTAACACTCGTCTCCACCCACTCCACCCTCCTATTCATGGTAAATGGTAAATGGCCTGTATTTGTATAGCGCCTTTCTAGTCCCTAAGGACCCCAAAGCGCTTTACACAACCAGTCATTCACCCATTCACACACTGGAAGCACACTGGAAGCACACACTAGCAAGCTACACTGTAGCCACAGCCACCCTGGGGCGCATTGACAGAGGCGAGGGTGCCGGACACTGGCGCCACCACCAGTAGGCAATGGGTGAAGTGTCTTGCCCAAGGACACAACAACTGTCCAAGTCGGGGCTCGAACCTTCCGATTACAAGGCGAACTCCCAACTCTTGAGCCACGCCCTCATGAGAGGGCGATATTCACCTCTCCTGCTTTTGATGGTTGGCCCCAGGTATTCATACTCATCCACCTTCACATCTCTACTCCTAGCATGTTCACCTTCCCACCTGCCTCCCTCTCATTCACACACATGTATTCTGTCTTGCTTCTACTGACTTTCATTCATCTTCTCTCCAGAGCACACCTCCACCTCTCCAGCCTCTTTTCCTCGTGCTCCGTGCTCTCACTATAAATCACAATGCCATTTGCAAACATCACAATCCATAGAGACTCCAGCCTGACCTCAGCCTGTCCGTGACATCACAAACAAGAAGGGGCTCAGAGCAGATCTCATACATGTCCTGCTCCACCCTCACATACCTATCTGCCAATATTGACCTCCTCATGCAGTACCACAGTTCCTCTCTTGGCTCCCTATCACATGTTTTCTCTAGAGCCACAACAACACAGTCCAGCTCCGTCTAACCTTCTCTGTTGTCTCCATCAACACTCTGTAAAGGGGCGACCGTGGCTCAGGGGGTTGGGAAGCGCACCTGTAACTGGAAGGTCGCCGGTTCGATCCCCGGCCTTTCTGTCCTGGTCGTTGTGTCCTTGGGCAAGACACTTTACCCTACCGCCTACTGGTGTTGGCCAGAGGGGCCGATGGCGCGATATGGCAGCCTCGCCTCTCTCAGCCTGCCCCAGGGCAGCTGTGGCTACAACCGTAGCTTGCCTCCACCAGTGTATGAATGTGAGCGTGAATGAGTAATGGCATTGTAACGCGCTTTGGGTGCCTTGAAAAGCGCTATATAAATCCAATCCATTATTATTATAATTAAAGAAAGCATCTGTGGAGCTCTTTCTCAGTGTGAAGCCGTACCGCTGCTTGTTGATCGTCACCTCCACTGCCCTCTCTCCTACACATCTCCACATGTATGTCATCTGGACTAACAGCATTTCCACTCCTTCATTTCCTCTACTTCCAAATTAACAATGTTGATCCTGTGCCAGTATTGAAACAAAATAAACTCCATTATAAAGAAGACTGTATGACTCTTGAGAAGTCATCTCTAAATAGAAATAAGGTCAATTGTCCCACTTATAATAGGATTTTTTTTTTTAGTTTTTGTGTTTGGACAACTGCCTGAGCACAAGAAATGTGAGCACAGACGTTTTCTCAGTGTTCTGAGCATGTGCAGTGGACTTTGTGCATGCAACTTTGTAATCCAGCAGTGTAATTACTCACACAGCATGCTAACATGAAGTCCCAGAAAAAAAACATGATATTTAGTATTAAGCCAAAGTTTAGAAAACATTTATGATTATAAATGTTGGCCTGATGAAGATGTTTAAAAATCTCAGCCATGGACGTCATGGAGTCTTTTGTGGAAAGAGCAGAGGACTTTTAAAGAGTTTCTAACAGGAAACTGTTTGACTCGTCTCGACCATCTGCTGAAGTTCTTCTCACTGATGATGAGGTGGCAGCTGCTGCAGGATCTCTGTCTGCAAATATCACAGATTTCCCTCTGATAACACAATCATTATGGTTACTGCTGGTTTGAAAGCTGGAATATGAATATTTATAAGAATAATGGAAAGTCAATGGAAAGATTTTAGTCAGTAAAACTTGGATGAAGCTGGAATAAAAAAGAACTAATTTTTTCTGAAAGCTGTGCTAAAAGGAAAAAGAGCTTTTCTTTCTTTTAGTCATAATACAGGAAACTGGACGCCAGCAGAGCTACTCACATCAAAACTCTGTGACCACAAAGTCTCAACTACATCATCGCAATCAACAAAGGAAACAAAAGCTAACTAAAAATATCCAAATGTGAAAATATATTTTAAAAATGACAAATTATTATCAAATGCGTGAGGAGAAAATGATGCACAAATACAGCCTGTAGCCTATTTTTAATTTAACACTCAAGTAGTAATGTGAAGGTCTGTGGCTCAAATCAGTCCTCACAAAGATAGAAGTATAAAAAATACACTTCATCTGTAGTATGTGTTTTTAAAGAAACATTTCACCCTATAATCACACCTACACATGTTTGGTTTGCAGTGCTTCTACTGACATTAGTGTGAGTAACCCACTGATCTGTAGTGGAATACATTTTAAGAGTAACCTTCCTAACACTGCCCACTACAGATTACACAATACATACCCCAAAATGTATTTTGTAACATATTCCGTTATGTTACTCAATGAGAGTAACGTATTCTGAATACTTGCTGTGTGATTTATTACTATTACTGAAAGTTACTGATCATACCAATACCAACCAGATTTTTAAATCTTAATATAAAATGAGTAACAGTAGGGTGGACATTAGGTAAGGCTGCACTTTTTGCAGTGATCTTGTATTGAAAACTATTCCACGCGTATATAAAACAGGTCCGTGGCTCCGAACCGTAGCAAAGGGACCTCTGGCTAATACGTCGGGCTCGTAGCTGAAAAATAGCTTTACTTTGTTGTCTGGGTCAACTTTGCTAGTGAGAGACAGAGAGAGGCGTTGAAAGGCTGCTCCAAGGGAACTTATTGTTTTGGAGGAAAACACGAACACAGCAGTGTAATCCATTTATTTCAACAAAGTAACTGGATTCTGAATACCACCTTTTTAAACGGTAACTGAAACGGAATACAGTTACTCATATTTTGTATTTTGTAATTAAATACATAACACTGGTACATGTATTCCGTTACTGCGCAACAATGATAGTGGAATTCATTTTAAAAGTAACCTTCCCAACATTGTATGTATGTAAGGAACAGTTCACTCCATAATCAAACTTACGTATTGCAGTGCTGCTTCTACTTAGATTAGTGTGACTAAACCACTGATGAAGATATCTGATCCAGTATAATGAAACTAACTTACTCACTCACCTTTTAAGCCTAAGTAGAGAAAACGGATATGATTTTGAGGTGAACTGTCCCTTTAAACGTTAAGTGTGAGCAGAATGTGTGTCTCACCTTCAGGTTTCCTTGGGACACATCGTCTCACCAGTACAACCAGCAGCAGCCCGAATATAGAGGGAACAGACACCAGCACAGAGAGAGGAGGGGAGGAACGCTGAGGAGGAGGAGGAGAGGAAAATGAGGAGGAGAAAGAGGCAGTGGAAGCTGATGGAGGAGGTGAGGTGGAAGAACCTGGAACTGAAACTAAAACAAAAGAACACATGAATCTTTGTGGTCAGTTTGAGTTTCTTTTGACGTAAAATCTGCAAAAGAAACAGAAACCTCACCTGTGACAGTGATCCAGCTGGATGGAGACTCTCCATGACCGCTGATGTCACACTTGTAGAGGCCTTCATCAGACCTGGAAACATGCTGGATGGTCATGTGACCTGTAGGCTGCTTCCTGATGAGGGAGCCATCTTTATAGAAAGCAGCTGGGAGGTTGGAGGGAGTGGTCTTTGTTTTACAGAGCAGAGTGACGTCATCTCCCTCCATCACAGGGAGGACAGGACTCTGCAGGATCACTGATCCACCTCAACACAGAGACAAACTACAGCATTTCATCCATTTACACACAGCTTCATCAACACTAACTCCACACACTCAGCTTACCAGTGACTGTCAGGTTAACCATGTTACTGATGGGACCCTCTCTGGACTCACACCAGTAAACTCCACTGTCCTGAGGGAGAATGGCACTGAGGTTACAGGAAGAACCAGCTGGTGTTCCCCATTCCTCACACTCAGCTCTGTTGTCTGTTGCTGTGTTTCTCCTCAGAGTCCATCCAGCAGAGCTGTCGTCCTCCTCACAGCTCAGAGACACAAAGGCTCCTTTAAGGAATTGAAAGCTGCTGGGACTCACAGTCAGACGAGCTGTGAGAGAATTTATTGTAATTTGAACAAAAAAGTTAAAAAAAAGATTAGTGTTTGAGGTGAACTGAAGTTTATTCAACAGATCGTGCCAGAACACTGCATAAAATAAAGCTGGTTGGTTGATTTCGCTGCCTTGATGTAGCTGCTAAGTTCATTATCTGTTTAAATCTATCTCCTCCCCACTCTTCTTCTGATTGGCTGCCCTTCTGAAACAGACAGTATGAACAGCAGCATGAACCTTTCTTTGGTTTGAACCTTCTGGTGTTGGTTCTCTGTACGCACACATAAAATAAGGAAATGACTGTATTGTAGTGGTGTTATGTTTAACTGATCTAAACCACTGACTTCACTATTTTCAATCAAATATTAAACTGAACCACATTTTTTAAAGAATAATTGGAGTTTTACTGGATTTGTAATTTCTTTGTAAGTTCTTTTTACTTCTGAGCTTCCCCTAACACACACACATCTGGGACTAATCTGTCTTTTATTGGTTGGTGACGCTCTTTGGGTCTGTTTAATTGTTCTTTGTGTTATTCTGTCATAAAAACAGGTTCACTAACCTTGATTTGTTGCGTGGCAGAGTAGAAACATTAGAACTGAAAAGAAAGCACAAGATCATAAAGATTCAGTGTCTTTTAGTGAGTTTTTGCTTACAGGAGCAGTGACCACAAACTGAGTCTCAGACTGATGAACTCAAAACAATTCCTTTGAACAGGATGTGATGATGCAGTTTAACACTGTGGTGGTTTACTCAGAATTTCAATGAATTTAAAGAAAGCAAACTCTGAACCTGTTAAAACCTCCTGCTAATGACAGAACCAGCTGAATTAAAACACTCAGATCGTCACTAGTATTTCTTTTTTCATTGTACTTAAAGTTTCATTTTCTTTTTAAGAGTTTTGTCACTGTTTCTCTCATGGTCATTAACTTCTATACATAAGTAAACACAAATATATCTGCTTTATCTCACTGCTGTTCTCAGCCAGAATCCCTTAAATGCACATATTAAGATTTAAAAAGAGCATGAGGTACTTACGGAGCAGCCACAGATGAGGTGCTTTTCCCATCGTACCACACAGAGGTGTGAGACCTTTCTGTTTCCCCCCGGCAGTTAAGCCCACCTCCTTCCTCTCAGTAGGACGATTTAGAGTCTGTGGTTTATTTGTAGCAGTTCAGGAAAAAACAGAATTTATAACCCTTTAGGTTTAAATTGAGATGTGAGTTTTAATAAAGCCACAAACATGAAACAATGAAAAACATCAGCAGGGTTGGTTACCCGATTGTTTTTAATCATAGAAAAGTGATGTTTAGTGTGTTATATTTAAACAATGATTTTTTTTCAAACAAAAAGGATCACATAAAGATTCTCTCCAATTAAAATCCCATTTTAACCTTAAATGTTTCTTCTGGAAGAAATCTCATCTCTTTGGATTTCTGAGACACAACTAATCAAAGTTACATAAAATGTCTTCATTTTTATTTAATTAATTCTTTTTTTAAAACAATGATATTTAGTCATACCTGTACTTTCTGGGGTATATAAACCCCCCTTTTAGTTGTAGTGAGAAGTAAAATATAGTTTTAACCCACTGAGAACATTAATGTGTTAATAAAGTTTATTTAAAAAAGGGTGAAATATGTCCTGATCCTGATCTGTTTATTTACCAGTGGAAGGTGGGTGTGATAAAATGAGGTTATGCTTCTTCCTGCTTCTTTTTGAACATGGAAGTCAAAATAAAGATTCAATGCAAACTGAATCCACGCTCCAATCCAGTAGGTGGCGGTAATCTATGGGGTTAGAACGATTCCACCTTAAAATGAAACTGAAAAAATATTTAAAGTAAAAAAAAATATATTGTAACTGAAATAAATATACTGAAAAATCTTGTACTGAAAGTGAAAAAAAAATGATAGTGAAAAACAATTAATTGAAGATTTTTCAGTACATTTATTTCAGTTACAATGTTTTGTTTTTTTTTTCAGTTTCATTTTAAGGTACAGGGCATCGTTCTAACCCCCATAGCTGGGTACTCTTTTTAGGATGGGGAAACATCCGACCACGTTATCTGATTGGTGTAATGTTATGGAGACGGTTGAACATTTGCTTATTAGTTGCAGGAAATATATAAGTCAAAGGAGAGTTAAAATGGGTGGTGGAATGGAACTTACGTTTGAAAAGGTGGTTAATCAGTTAATTCATGCTGAAGGGAAAGGAGTGCTTTTTCGTTTTTTAAGAAACACTGGTCTCATCAAGGCTCTATGGCAGGGGTCGGCAACCTTTCTGATGATGAGTGCCATCTAAAATTTCCTCAGAGGTCAATGTGCCATATGATTGCATTAGCAATAAATTTCATAACGCTCTATATTAACAGTTACAGACTATATAGAACCACTTTATAGAATTATATTTGTTCACAGATGTTGGCAGCTATCAGTGAATAGTCATCAGCTATTTTGAAACAAAAAAAAGACACTTTTTATCCATAACAGCAAATGAACTGTACAACAGAAAATACAAATGCTATTTATGGTCTCCTCACAACAATGATAAGAAAAATAAACTGGGCCAATATGACATGTCTGTTAATACAGGGATACACATGTTAATGTGATCTCTGGTCTCCCACTCAGAGACACAGGTCTCCAAGTGTCCAGCATTCAGACGGCTACCTGAGGACACTCATGTGAGAGAAAATCTGCTCACACAGATATGTAGAGCCAAACACTGTCAATAAGGCCTCTGCAATGTTCTGAAGACAGTTAAACTTGTCAGGTAGTGATGTCCAGCAGGTGAAAATGCAAACTCCATGAACACACACAGCTGTGGATTCCAGCTGCGTTCGTAGTTCTGCAAACTTTGACCCCCACAGAGTCGAGCTTTTCAGTTCAATCAGCTGCATTTCGATGTCCTCTGTGTCCAGCCAGTTAATGCGAGACAAATCCAGCTGCTCATTAAAGCTTTCTGGTTTGATGAGAAAAGAAAACATTGATCCACCTGAAAGTCCCGAAAACTCATTGTGAATTCTGTCTCGAGCGGAAAGCTCCTGAAGCATTTGAAGTGTCGGAATGTGGAAATTTCAACATCGCTTGAAATAACTGCCAGCTAGCAATTACAAGTTGAATCTGGTAGTTGGGGTTGTTCGCTAAGATGCCGTCATTAAGAAGCGGCATAACTAATGTGTCTATGCGAGCTAATTTGCGATGTGCATCGCTGGCCCGGCCATTTATTTTTTAAAGCACCTTCTCAGATTAATTCCCTGCGTGTCGTGCCATCAGTTAACCCTTCACGTGCCAGCTGTGGCACGCGTGCCCAGGGGCGCCGACCCCTGCTCTAGGGATATGGAAGTGAAGTGAGAGGAAAACCCAGGAGATGGCAGTAATGCAACATCTGTGGATGCAAGCTGCCGTTAAAAACGACAGAAGAAGAAGATTACAGTGACAACTGTTACTCAGTTTTTCCACACAAATGTTGTCCATTGCGGTTTTCCTGTCTTTGCTAATCATCTTGGTTTCAGGATTAAAAGGTGAGTCATGGTGAGTCACAGTAACTCACGGTGAGTCACAATGACTCACGACTCACCATGACTCACAATGAGTCATGGTGAGTCATTTGGAGACAGGAAGAGGAAAAAAAATAAACGTTACGCCATCGTTTGTGTTTACATGTTACAAACAAAAGCTGCTGGTGTGTTTTAGGCTGTAGCTAACATAAACGGGAAAACAATTTCAGCGAGTTATTAACCCTGTAAGACCCAACCCATCAACAAATAGCCAGAAAAGTCAGATTATTTTTTGAGATGTTTATTAACCCTTACAACAAAATCCACAAAAAATATGTTTGCTGTATCATGTTGCGTACGATATATTTTTATGATATATTTATTGCATCGCATTTAATACATTGGGCGTTTTTGGTAACTTTTTGTTAACAACAATGTTAATTTTAGACAAAAAAAAACAGTTTTGCTCATAACATTTTGAAATTATGAAATCATGTTAATGAGGTAGAGGTCTCAGAAACTCACGTATCAAATACATACAAAGGGCATTAAAGGGTTATGGGAAGTAACTCCGCTGTGTTGGAGTATGAAAGCTACAGCTATACATGAGCTATATCTATCAGAGAGGCTGATTTTACAGCCTTTTTCTTGTTGTGTAAATGTGGCGTCTACATGACTCTTAAACCAGGGCAGGTTATGCGTAGGTTACCATGGTGCTCTGATAAGGTGAGAACCACCTTTGTGATTCTGTAAACTCCGACCCTTTACTTGTCATATCACACTAAACTGTGCTGAAAAACTTAATGTCAATTTACTCACTGACAAACGCACCTGCAGCAGATTCCTCTCTGGTCTTTATTGTTTATTTGTCTGTGTCTGTGAGGCTTTACTGCTGAAGTGTTTTTAAGCATTCACAATGTTTTATAACAACTGAAGTAAAGTTCAGAGTTGAACAGACAAAAACAAATCCTGTCACATCTTCCTTGATGTACTTGTGGACATGCAAGCAACATGCTGGCACAGATGGCTTGTCAAAGATTTTGAGGCTTGCAGAGGAGCAGGTGACCATTACAGTAATACTAAAACACACTAATGCTTTTTTAGATTTTCTTCATTTCAATAGTCCCTGCGGTCCAAATGGTTCCTGTCTCTGGATGGGCTCATCTACTGGAAGAACAAACTGTAGAGAGGGAGTCCAACCAGTTGTTCAGCACAACATATCTGACAGACATGCGGTCTTAAACATGACTAATTTCTTTCTTTTGTCGTTGTGTTTTAATCACACAGAGCTCATTGTGAATCCTGGACAAGATGCCCCTCTTCAGTGTCAGGGTCCCAGAGATGCAGAGATCACCCTGTTGGAGTGGAACAGAGCTGACCTCAAATCAGATGAATATGTCTTTATGTACAGAAACCAGCGCCCGTATGAAAGCTACCAGCATGTGTCCTTTAGAGGCCGAGTGGACCTGATGGATCCATCCATGAAGGATGGAAATGTGTCTGTGACACTGAGGAACGTCAGGCTCAGCGATACAGGAACGTACAAGTGTCAGATTACAACCAAGGAAACAGAAAGTGTCGTCCACGAGTGCTCCATCAACCTCACAGTCACAACCCCAGGTAAGTTTGTAGAGGTGGAACTTGGAGTTTATGATTCATTAATAAGTCTGAGAGAGAAAATAGAAACGATAACCTCTGCAGTGAGTGTGCTCTAATGCTAATGAATGCTTTTTCTTCTGCTGCTGCTGCTGCTTGTGTTTGTGGGTGAATATGGTGAAACGCTGAGATTCTACCTGACAGTTCTTAACCAAATGCCTGCAGATGCTTTTATTACTATTTTTCTGACATCTGGGTGACTGCTGACAGCTGTGACATCACCTCTGCTGAAAACTGGAACTATTTTCCTGCCACCGCAGCCCTCTCACATGTTTCTGCTCTGCTGGTTTCACAGATAAAGACTCCAAGACGTCCAAGGATGGAGGAGAGAGGGATAAGTGTCTTTCTGTCACCATCCTTGTCCTGTCAGTTTTTGTTGTGCTTATTACTGATATTATGTAATTACCTGCAGAACATGAAAAATATGTCTGATATCTTGGCTACTGAGAGTCCAAAGTATACTACTGATACAACTTCTTCAGTCACTTTATGTTGAACTTTTAAAAACTGTTTGATTTTCAACCAGCTGCAATCATCTTCTTCCTTTTTGCTAACACCTAATCAGTCGTTTCAATTAAGCTTACCTCACATTTAAGATCACTGGCTCAGGAATCTCTGGACTGTGTAGATGTCCGCAGACATCCTGTTATGCCCTCTTGTACTTGCATGTCTGTGATGCAGCTCGATCCTCTTTAATGAGGCAGAACTCTGACTTTTCAAATGATTTTCACTTTTGGGAAGTGGACAAAGTCACAGAGAGGCTAATGTGGTGAATAGGGTGGTGATCAAAGGTTGTTCACACTGTAGACTTTAATGTACTGAGAGAGTACTGAGAGGTGCCGACACCTCCTACAATTTGTGTTTAAAACTGACCTGAATTTCATGGCTGAGCAGTTTTCTGATGAAGACATTCAGAGACTGACTAAAAACAGCAGCTGCACCTAAAACAGTCCAGAGGTTTCTGATTTTTATGAATCTGTTCTTTGGTTTGTGAAGGATGCACTATTATAATATAAGTGTATTTATTAAAGTTCTGTTAGTCCGTGTTGAGGGACCATGATCGGCTGTTGCCACTCATCGTTTATCGTGATTCAGTTTGTTTTTAATGCCCAGCAAAAAATCCTGACAAATATCCAACACAACAGCCTCTGAGTGATGAACCAAATACATTTTAAATAAGCAATTTATATAATAGTTGGAAATCTATCAGTACATGACTGGATTAAATCTGTTCAAGAAACTGTGATCACATTATTGTTAAAATGTTACCATATTCCTTTTGCTTTTCCTTTATTTTTTATTAACCGTATGTGTGAATGTTTTGTTTACACACATCTGATTTCATCTAGAAGACTGAAGGGTTTGTTTGGTGGTTTTCATTGTGAGGCTTTTTATTTTGTCTCTGAAGTAATGCTTTAAAATCTAACTTCTCCACCTTTTTTAATGCTTTTAAAACCCTATTTTTGGTCAAAGTCTGAAAATGTTTAAAACAATTGATGTCAGATTTGACTGCTGATTCTATGCATGCATATTTTATGCCCCGGAGACCATTAATATTAAAGGAGGTGTAGATGATGCTTCACAAATAACAACCAATCAGTGTTTCCCGATGGGTGCAGAGCATGGAGATGTGCTGTCATCCTGCAGATGTGGTCTCAGAGATGAGTCCATCCTGTGGAGATGAAAGCTTAGTTTAACTTTGTCGTCTGCAAAGCTGATCTAATCTGACCTGGAAGAGAAAACAATCTTGGAGTCATAACAACTGATTATGGTGATCTTAGACTAGTTACTTTTTATTTTTTTAAATGTCCCTAAATGTCTGTATTCATCTGTCCTTTTAACAGGAGCTGCTTTTATTTCATTTTTATTTCAGTTGTTCTTGTTCTATGCTGCAGAATCCAGCTGTGCACTAAGAGCTCTTTGCAATCCCCAGTTTTTAAAAATGTCCCTAATTATTTGCTTTTTAACAGGAGCTGCTATTTTTTCTGTCATGACAAAGTTAGAGGTGATCTGCAGCTCCTGTTATTCATGCTGTGCCCTTTGCTTCCTAAATAAAAGCACCTGACCGGTCACTAGTTTGTTTTTTTTGGTCCGTCAGGAAACAAGCATGCAGCTCATGAATACTTTCTGTCAACAACGAGAAGCCTTTGGTGAAACTTACAGAACAGCAGGTCCTTACACAACCCCACAGGAAGTCATAGCTCATCATGTTTTTGTTTTTTTCCTGTATAATTTTACAAGATCACATCTGAACTCACAAAAGTCTCTGTGTGGCTAAAACAGACTGTTTGTGTCACAGTAAACTGTAGACATGGTCAGACACTATTACTGACAGAGTGGTCTGAAACTGTGGGGACTGGAGTCTATTTTACATGTTTTCAATGTTTGTTTTGCTTCTGCATCAGAAAACGTTTCGCTCATCTCTATACTTAAGTCCTAGGCAGCAGAACAGCTGCACGCCCTGAACATCTGTTTCCTCCCCCTGAGGTTCAAAGTGTGAGCAAACAAACATGTCTGGAAGTGAGGAGTGATCCTGGAGGAGTGACTGAGTGTTCTTGAGGAGAAAGGAGATGTGCTGCCACATTATAGCTGTAGTTTGTCATTGAAATTGTGATGAAACGTAGACATAGAACATTTCTTTAGTTTGTCTTGTTCTGCAGGAAAGGTTTAACTTTGATTTGATGTATAATGGTCTTTACTTCCTGCTCTATTTTGAATGCTAGTTTCATTTTGTGTTTCTACTTCCTGCATTTGCTATTTTGTTACTCACCAAAAACCACTCTGAGTCTTTCATGCTGAAGGATGTCTTGATTCTTAAAATGCACCGTGAGGAAAAAGGAGGCTCCAGGAGGAGCTGTGATGGAAGGTCAACAAGTGAATCTCTCAACATCTGAAGGAGGGGTGGTCACAGCTGGAATATATAAATCATAGAGGGAGAACGACTCTTTAAATAACTCATCCTTTTTATTTATATGTTCCAGTTCTTCAATCCTGACTGTTTCACTATGTTTGTGAGATTTATTTTTCATAACTCAATGCTAGTTTATTTATTTTTTGAGCATTTAGATTTTTGTTTATAATGTCTAAGGGGTTGTAATTAATGAGAAAATGTTATTATAACGATATATTATTATCTAAATATTTAAATCATACATGAATGTGTTATTTGGGCCATATATGCATGAAGATCAATGGACTGTAATAATTTATAATGTATATGTGAAGCTGAAATTGTTTTGTGTCTGCAGCAAATATTCATATTACTTTGCCTTTTGTAATTATTTATAATGTGTATCTCTCATACATGTGACAGTGCTGCAGGCATCAGAATAAATGATGTTACAGGTTATAAATGACACACATGATGGGGCTCATATGCAGCAAGTGAATATTCATAAATGACAAACACTTTAACATTGTTTATTCAATTATATGTCACATTTAACATCACAGAAAGAACAAGTAAATTAAGAGTAAAGTTTCACTTAACGTTTTTGTAACTGTAACAGCCATTCTGTGTCTGTAACAGGGAAACATTAAATTCAGTGGTGGTTCCCTTAAAACCTGTGTATGTTTTTTTTATTTATCACAAGATTTTACACCAAATTTACATCAAACTGACTTCTTTAGCTTCCACCATTTATTCCTCGTCTTTGCTCTCACTCACTTCCTCCTGTTGTTGTCCAAAGTCATCACACACACTACCATCTCATGTTGCCTAGCTACCTTCTCCCTGACACCATCTTGCCATCTCTTTCAGATTATACCCTCAGCATAAGGTGTACTCCACCTGTGTGCACCTTCCTCCACTCCTTTATGTTCTCCTTTATTTCTCCCTCTTCTTAAAGTATGTGTTCAGTGCAGCCATTGCCAATTCCCTATTAATATGTTTAAGACTGTGACTGCAGCTGGTTTGAGAGACGTCTTCTTCTTCTTATTCTTCTTCAGGTGAGGAAAAAATGTTACTTTTGAATCTGAGCTGTGGTGAAGGTGTGTCAGTCAGCTTCAGTGAGGAGTAGATGACTGTTGTCTCTAATGAAACATCTGAACACAAACACAGAACAAAGAAGTTTAGCTGTCAGGAGGTAAACATGAGAAAACAATGGCAAACATGAGGACACAGCTCATCCTCTCTTTAACCTGGAGTGACTTTAACACCTCAGCTGAATTTAATTCTGAAAACAGGAAGCTTAGTGACCACAGAGGTGCTCATGTTACCATTTACCAAAGTTGAACTGTTCTGTGTTCCTGCAGTACACAGAAAACATGAACGTTTCGGCTCAATGTGAGAGTCTAACGGCCAAACTTTAGGAGTTTAAAAGCTGTTAAAATGATCAGAGTGCTGTTAACACTCTTCACCCTGTTCTCTACTCTCACTACAGATCTGTAAACATTACAATCCACAGAGACTCCTGCCTGAGCTCATTTGTCAACCTGTCCATCATCACTGCAAAGAAGAAGGGGCTCAGAATAATGCTGGACTGGGACAAAAAAACTGGCCCGGGCATTTTGACTAGAGACCGGCCCACCAGGTATTATGTACATATATATGTATGATTTCTATACATTTTACATCAGATAAAAACTTTGGTTGTAAGATTCAGATAATTATTTAAGCTAGACATTTTAAATGAAAATAAGAAAGAAAAGTATTTCTTTGTGCCCCCCTTTCCCTGTTAATGCCCTACCTGGCCCCCTGGCAAAACTTTGCTAGACCCGCCCCTGCACAGTTACCAGCTGTCAGCTACATAGAAAAGGATTTTCATTTCAAAACCTCCCTTCAACTCATTCATGTCACCTAAAAGGTAAACCTGTTACTCCATCACCTGTTCAGCTCTGATGATTCAGTAAGGACATCTCCTGGTTTCATCTTCATGTTTCCCTCTCACCACCAGTGTTGGTCAAGTTACTTGAAAAAAGTAATCAGATACTAATTACTGATTACTTCCCCAAAAAAGTAATCCCGTTACTTTACTGATTACTTATTTTCAAAAGTAATTAATTACTTAGTTACTTAGTTACTTTTTAAAAACACGATTTACAACCTGAATAGGTGATAAACCGATAGATCTTTCAGCCCAATTCTACTTTTTCTGCATAATACAAAATGTGATCAAATGGAAAAGTCTCTTTTTAAAACTTGTTTTATTAGTTTTAATCTTTTAACTTTATGCAAGTAAAACACAGCAGAAAATAAATAAAATCAAAGACTAGCGGTTCTGTTGCTCTATTTTCACCTGTAAAGCAGGAGTGGGTTAGGCTGAGGTTTACATTGGTGCAGGTGTGCCGTAGCGGTCAGTTGAAGACTCTGCGAGTTTCTCTGTGAATTTCCCATTACGTCGTACCGCACTCGCTGCTTGTTTGGAAGTTTAGGGTTTTTTTTCGCTGTAAAAAGTTTTCTTCCCACGCACAACGGACACTAATGTTTTTGTCACTTTTTATGGAATCAAACTCAAAGTAAGCTCACCACATATCCAAACCGACATCATGACCAGCAGCTTTACAGCTGTGGCTCCAGCAAACATCAGCTGATACTAGATATTAATATTAAATAAATTCTAACAACAGCTGATCAAGCTTAAACGTGCTGCTGTTGTTTAGCGTGACATCCGCTGGTTTCCTCTTTCTGGCGCAAAGTGGGCGATAAACAAACAAGAGAGAAAAGCCGATCAGCTGATCATTGATCAGTTTCATGATTGAAGTAGAAACAGGAGAGGGAGGGGGAGAGAATGAGAGAAGAAGAGGCAGCTGTGCAGCATAAAGACACAGAATAACTTCAGCTTTGTCTTTTTTCATTGTAGCTGAAGTCCGGGACAAACTGTGTTCCTTTTCAGCTCAATACGAAACGCGTAATATTTTCTCTGAATGCAGGACGATTCCATTTTTAAGGAGCAGTTGGCAACTCTACTAACTAACCTTATGAATAAAATAAAGTTCACTATCAGGAACATCATAGCACCCACCCAGCTGTATAGAAACTCCGTCATGCTAGCTAGTAAGAGTTATTGTAACTGACGGTAAACAGTCAGCACAACGAAAATAAACTCCACCTAAACTTGGTTTATATCTGACCCAGATAGACTGCAGGTCATAACTTCTTACCTGAAGTTCAGTTCACCTGACACTCGGACCGGCAGCCGCCTCGGCTCTCTCCTCCTGCCTCCCCTCTCTCTCATCCACCTGCTGGCCCCTGTGGAAGCTCCGCCATAGGCACCACCAAACAACTGAGTTCTTTTTACACATCGGCCAGCATCTGGCCAATCCACCACCTCTCATTGTTCATGCCGTTACAAAAAAAAAATAAAAAAATTCATCGGCCCATAGCCAGTCCAGCTATGCTCAGAACAGATCCCTGCTGTAATCCCAGCCACACCTTGAACCTGTCACTATAGCCCACACCTCAGAGCTGATTCATTGTCCTTGTCCTGCACCACCCTCACATACTTCTTTGTCACTTCACTCCTCTGACCTCCTCGTGCAATACCACAGTTCCTCTCTCAGGTCTCTATCATCTGCTTTCTGCAGATACACAAAGACACATTTGGTCTTAAACCAAAGTATTGAAAATGATAAATGTGACCTGATCAGCTGATGCAAAGTTAAAGAGCCACCATCACCTGAACCAAATTTAATTGCAATACATCCAACACATGTTTAAAACTCTCAGCCATTGACCTCATGGAGCTTTATGTGGAAACAGCAGAGGAGCTTTAAAGAGTTTAGAGATTTTCTAACGGGACACTTGTCGTACCTCTTCTCCTGATTGATCTGTGTTGGCTGTCTGCTGATGTTCTTCTCACTGATGAGGAGGTGGCAGCTGCTGCAGGATCTCTGTCTGCAAAATCAAATGTAAATGTTTCCTATTTATTGTCACTGTCCTGGGTCTGCGAACCAGTGTTTTGAGTTTGTACTATTACTGATCTTTGTTTCATCATGGTTTATGACTGCTGGTGTTTTGGTTTCTGTTTTGTATTTCTAGTTCTTCACTTTTGGCTCCTGTGCCCCTCCTGTTTAGTGTAGGGTTAGTTCTGTCATGTTTTCTTGCTCCAGTCAGTCGTGTCTCATTTTGCAGTTTGTTACTCCTGTCTCTGTTCTTCATGTTTCCTCTGTTCACAGGTCTGTCATGTGTCCACATCTCAGTGTCAAGTCCGCTTATCTGCGTTATGCTTCCTGTTTTACTTTGACTGTCTGTGTCCTGTGTCGGTGTGTTCAGCTTTGCTTCCTTTGTCTCGTTATGTGTAATTAGTCTTGTTGTTGGTTCGTCTGCATGTGTTCCACTGTTTCTCAAACTGTGTCTCATCCCCAGTGTTCAGGTTTTTGTAACGTTTACTGCTTTCTTCACGTTCTTTTGTTAGTTTATCCCAGTTAAGTTTTTGTTAGTCTAAGTCCCCACCATACTCTGCTTTTGTTTGCATTTTGTCTTTCACAATGAATAAATTCACTCACACCTACGCTGTTGTTAGTGCCTGCACTTGGGTCCGCTCTCTCTCGTCTTGATCATCTGCCTCGTAGATCTTTACATCAATAACAGAACTGTTACTGCTGCTGTTTCAGCATTTGTGTTATTAATGTTCATGACAATATAAAATACAGTTTTTATATCAATATAAATGAAGCAAAGTGTAATGAACTGCTGGTCTGTTCCATAAATTGTCATTGCTGGAGTTGTTTAGAGCTCTGTGCGCAGTAGCGTTAATGACGGATGCGTTCAGGCAGTTACAGGCGTGCCCTGTAACCTATATAGACCCGTCTGTCGTGCACATAAAAAAAGGTGCATAATGTTGCAATAATATTTAAATAAATTCAGTGTTAAAGTTTGTTTCTGACATAAGGTATGTTACTGCTTTTGTATTGTGAGATACCTGTAAACTTTCTCATTCTGTACTTACGGTGCATGCATCCATGTGCTATTTTTAGACATGCGTGTCACTCAAGCTAGCAGCAGCCCATGAGAAACGGACCGAATGTTTAACTGTTCACTGGAGTTTGCACCCTTGGCAAGCAGAGTGAGATATGTGATGTTATATTTTATTCAACTGAACTGTGAAGCACCTTGATGCAGTTTAAAATTACCTTTTTTGTTTTGTTTAATTAGTGACTGTAAATCTCAGAATTGCTTGTTTTTAAATTAACCTGATTTAATTTAAGCTCATTTTTTGTTATTTCCTATTGGTAAAGCATAATTCAAAGGGACTTTGCAAGAAGCAATTTTTCCTTATTTTGCAGTTTTCACAGTGCGCTGCGATGTGCAGAGAATGAGCCTATGTGTTTGGTGAGGAAATAAATGGCTGCTTAAGGTAGCTTAAGTGTGAGCAGAATGTGTGTCTCACCTTCAGGTTTCTTCCGGACCCGTCTTTTCACCAGTACAACCAGTAGAACCAGCAGCAGCCCAAATATGGAGGGAACAGACACCAGCACAGAGAGAAGAGGAGAGGATCGCAGAGCAGGAGGAGGCGGCGGAGGAGGAGGAGAGTAAAATGAGGAGGAGAGGGATTCAGTGGAGGTTGATGGAGGAGGAGATGTGGGAGAACCTGGAATTTATTTAAAAAAATATCTTTCAGGTTTTGTTTGTTGGGTCCCCCCGACACACACAAACTGCAAAAAAAAGAAGAAAAAACAAATCAGACGCTTCACCTGTGACAGTGATCCAGCTGGATGGAGACTCTCCATGACCGCTGATGTCACACTTGTAGAGGCCTTCATCAGACCTGGAAACATGCTGGATGGTCATGTGACCTGTAGGCTGCTTCCTGATGAGGGAGCCATCTTTATAGAAAGCAGCTGGGAGGTTGGAGGGAGTGGTCTTTGTTTTACAGAGCAGAGTGACGTCATCTCCCTCCATCACAGGGAGGACAGGACTCTGCAGGATCACTGATCCACCTCAACACAGAGACAAACTACAGCATTTCATCCATTTACACACAGCTTCATCAACACTAACTCCACACACTCAGCTTACCAGTGACTGTCAGGTTAACCATGTTACTGATGGGACCCTCTCTGGACTCACACCAGTAAACTCCACTGTCCAATCGGACGATGTGGCTGAAGTTACAGGAAGAACCAGCAGCGTCTGCCCAGTCTCCACACTCAGCCCTGGTGTCTCTGCTTGTGTTTCTCCTCAGAGTCCATCCAGCAGAGCTGTCGTCCTCCTCACAGCTCAGAGACACAAAGCCTCCTTTAAAGAACTGAGAGCTGCTGGGACTCACAGTCAGACGAACTGTGGGATAATTTATAAAAGATAGAGAATCTTTTTTTTTGGTGGGTTTTTTTTTGTGCTGCAGACTAAAGGTGAAGAGCAGAGCAGCATGTTCAGTAGATGTTAAAACAACACACACATAACATAAAATAAAGAAAATTGTTAGCTTTTTCTGCCTTGATGTAACTCATCAGTCCATCAGATTGTGCAACAGATCACTGTTCTGATCTCCATCTTACACATGCCAAATTTTCTCCTTCTCTACTCCATCTTTCTTCTGATTGGCTGCCTTTCAGAAGCAGAAGGTGTGAAAAGCAGCAGCATGGGGCTGTCAGGTTGAAGTTTATGGTATGCACACTCTTACTACAAAATAAGGAACTGCTTCTGTTGAGGTTTCATCTTTAACTGCTTTAAACATTAATGTTGTTATAGAGAGTTGAAAATAGCTATCTGTTAAAATATGTTATTGGAAATAAACAGAGAAAAACAGTCACCCCTGATTTTTTTTGTTGTTTTTGTTATTGTTGTTTGTTTGTTTATGGTTGTAATTGTTAACCTGTCATTTAAACATTCTTGTTGGATTATGACAATTTTGAGTATTAAGCGCTATTCTGTATCCAGACACTGGAGGGCGTATAGCGCACTGGTGGTATCGAGTAGTGTTTTGGGGCACTGAGGAAGAATAAATCTTTCTCTTGTGATGCTAACACCAGCTCAACGCATGTGCCTTTTCTGTTCTTTACTACAGGTTAGTAGTGATGTGTCGGTCGCGAACGAAACGGCTCTTAGAGCCGGATCTTTGACGTGAACGTTTTGTGTTGTTTCACTTTAAATTTGTTTAAAATATAAAAACTGAAAATTTAAATAGTTAAAAGTTGAAATGTGAATAGTTTTACATTTCAAAGTTGGTGCCTGTCGCTCGGTCAGGCCTCTTCCGGAGCAAAGGGGGCCCTCGGGCCTCCGGCCTCGGGGCCTGCAACTCGGTTCACTCTGGCACAGCTGGCTGCCGGCAGAGCCGGCGGGCACGCCGGTGCAGCCCCTCTGGCTTCTGCTCCGTGGCTACTGGGTGACCCCTCGTCTGGGGATCTCCTCAGCCCTTCCCAGGAAGGTGGCACGGATGCCCCTCCGGTGGTACTCCTTGGGCTCTCGCACTCTGGGGCCTCTGGATGTCTGGAGCCTGGATCTCCTCCATGCCTGCTTCATGCCCTGGGGGACGGGGCTATGGGCCTCCACACCCTCTAGCAGACCGTTACATGGGGAACCTTTTTTGTATACAAGCGTTGATCCACACAGGTGTGTACACGGGTGTTCACTGTTCGTGAGACATAAACTACACCTTTCTTAGCTGCTACTTCAAAGCACATTGTGCGCTGTCTGTCCTGCGTGCTGCACAACAACTTTCAATATTTAGTATTTACTGCTGTTCACACTTAGCTAGATTAACGTGATGGTGTTGTGTTTAGTATGTTGCTTTGTTTTTTTTTTTTGTTTTTTTTTTTGCTTGTCTTCTCCTTTTTCTCTCAACAGGTGATCCAGGAGATTTTTTTTCTTTCTCTTTGTCTTTGTAAGTGCCCTTTCTCACTGTCCCTTTTCCTTCTGTTTTTCTTTTCCTTCCTCTCTTTCTTTCTCCTTTCCTATCCCCCAGTCATGTCTGTCCCATCTGTAACAACTGAAAATAAAATAAATAATAATAACAAAGTTTGATCAAATGGACCAATACGGCAATGCCATGATGATCCATTTGGCAAAATAAATCCATTTGGTATCCTTGTTGGTCTTCAGACAACAATTCTGACGGCTTAAGAACCAAATGGGACAGACAAAAAAAAAGAAAAAAAAGAAATGTGAATAGTTGGTTTTTGTATTATATGATTTATTTATTACATTTTATGTGGAGTGAATAAATAAAAGTATATTTACGGAGGCCCCTAGAGACAAAGCAGCACGTAAAAACTCCAAAACACATACAAAAGACAACAGAAGTGCTCCAGGATGCTAGGCGCAGTGTTGAGTTTTTGTTACCTAGAGGCTACACAAGCCAGGAAGTACCAATGACCGGATTTGGTGTGTGGTAGTAACAGGTAAATGAACTTTTTTTTTTTATTATTTGAATATATATGAGTGCTTCTGTATAAATACACAAACAATACACATATGCTTTCAGTTGTGTAATTTAAGTGATCTAGGTAGCTCTGTTTTGGAAGTTCAGTTAATGCTAGAAATGTGTTTTGGAGTTTGTACGTGTTTTCTGGAGTTTGTACGTGCCACCACATATATTTATATATAAACATATATAAATAAAACCACTTTTTTTTTACATTAGTAATTCCTTTTGTGCATAATTTTATATTAAGATAAGATAAGATAAGTTATGAATAAAATAAAATAAATACAGTACACAACTGTACAGAATAGAATAAAATAAAATACTATATACAGTAGAATAAAAAAGAATAAAATATACAATAAGATAAAAATAGAATACAAATGCTATATACAACTGAGTAAAAATACAACGATGCCAGATTATTATCATTATTATTATTATTATTATTATTGTTAATAATAAATTAAAGCAACAAAACAACCTGAAGAGCCGGTTCGGAGCCGAGAGAGACGGTTCTTTTTAGTGAGCCGAGCCGGAAGAGACGGTTCTCTAAAAAGAGCCGGAAATCCCATCACTATTACTCATAAAAAAGACATTTTTAAAGTCAACAAGACTTTTTTAACAGCATAAATAAAGGATATGTAAAAGTCACTGCCAAAACCTGATTGTGGCTTCTACCTTGTTACAGGAAAGTTGTTTGTTGCTCAAGATGACTTGATATAATTCATCAGGGATATATTTGACATATTTTTCACATATTATAGACCAACAAGTTATTTATAGCAGTTTAAATATGAGCAATCCGTTTTTGGCAAATACCAGAAATGAGGTTTTGGCAGACAATCACTTTTTGGCACAACACCTGTGATCTTTTGGTTTATTCCTCCCCTGCTTTTCGCAAAATGCAGCAGTAATTGCTGGTACACCGCTACAGATCGATTAGCGAGATGAGCAGATCGCATGACAGCTACAGGTAGGCTCTCGCTTGACCTCCAATTCCCTCGGAGTATCGGAATTTATAGTAATATTTTTGTGGCCCCATTGTAGTGCGCCCGTTTCTCTTTCACTCCAGCTTTTGCAGAGAGAGGTGCTCGAATTATTTCCAGCAGCGCAGTATAGTGCCTCTGGTCCTGGGGTAAGCCGCTCAAAGTATTTTTATTAGTAATCACAACTAAAGGAGGCTAAGGTTTGCGGGGAGCTGCACAGGACTGTGATCGTGGACAGTCATAACCAGCACCAGCCGTGGGTGTTATGAAACAGCTGTACGCGGGCAGGAGAAGGACCCAAAGTGCAGATACCGGAAACAGACGTGAACTCAAAAAACAGCTTTAATGCTAAACTCAAAGTAACAAACTTCCAAAATACAAACAATAAACTCAGGCAGGCAGCCAGAACACACAGCATAGTAAACAGTAGACCGCAGTCACTGAAAAACTGAAACACAGGGCTTAAATACACAGAGGGAGCAATCAGGGAATGGGGAACGGGAGGGAAACACAGCTGGGGCAAATCAGAGCTAACGAAACAGGGGAAGCAAAACCAGACACATTAACATAAGACATGCACCTCCAAAGTAAAACAGGAAACATAACACAGACTGAACTTAAAGACACAGACTCACAGGCAGGCACTGCAACAGAGGGAACAGAGATGTAAACCAAAAGACAGAACTCTAACAAAGAAACCAAAGACTAGAAATGATAAATAATATAATAAACGCAAAACTCTGGGTCAACGACCCAGGCATCCTAACAGTGGGTTGACTCGCGGAGTGCAAGTATTTCCTGTGTGTGTGTGTGTGTGTTATTAAAGATCTCAGTTTTTCTTTTATTCTTTTTATTACATATAGAGAGCCTGATATTCGGTGTCCCTGTTTATTCCTTTTAACGTGTTGTGTTTTATTTTTTTTTTATGTTCTGGAGCAGAGGACTTGCCAGCGGCCCTGGGACCTGAGGTAGTGGGTCATTTTCCACATTTCTTTTTGTGCAGCACTGGGTGTGTAGGTTGTATTGGTTATTCGTGTGCTTTTCTTTTGGCCCCGCGGTTCCTAGTAAGTCCCAGATCAATGATTATTTCATTGTAATTTAGAACACTGTTACAGACGACCCTACATTTAGTGCTCTTTTATTGATTGTGGTTTTATCTTATTGTTGTACCATAAATACAATTTTATTAATATTTGAGCCAGCCTGCCTCGGTGTGTATCCCTGAACCTGTGCAAACCTATTGTTTTATGTTGTCTTATTTCTTCTTAAAAGATTTTATATTTCCTGGGTGTGAAATTATAATAATTATAATTATTAAAATAATAATAAAATTGTCATTTTATTAATTTATAACCCCGCTGATCACTTGGTCCCACTAATACCAGCTCAACATGTTTGCCTTTTCTATTCTTTATATTCAAAGATATATTCAATATATATATTCAATATTCTATGTTGTTGGCACAGGAAACCAGCTGCCCCTCTGATCACCGGCTTAGGGAAGCAAGATTGTTAATACAGTAGCAAATACAAATATTAAAATGACCTACACATATTTCTTCCACACATTTATTAAACCTATTTAGATTCCCATAGCAGAGACATCTCTTTCTAATTTTTCTCTATTCTAGCTCTATTTTTTTTGCTTTGTATGACTCAGTTCTCTATTAGGAAAGGTCTGTTTTATAGTCTTGTCACAGGACAGGATCACTAACCTGGATTTGTTGTGCAGTACAGGAGAAATATCAGAACTGAAAAGAAAACATTATTATTATTATTCAGCATCTTTTAATGACTTTTTGCTTGAATAACAAATATAAGCTTACAGGAGCAGTGACCACAAACTGAGCCTCAGACTGATAAACTCTAAACAATTCCTTTGAACAGGATGTGATGATGCAGTTTAACTCTGTGGTGGTTTATCGACAGCAACGACCACAAACTCTGAATTTTTAATAAAGTGAAACTTTGAGCTGAATTAAAGTAACTTAGATAGTCAGGAGTACCTTTTCTTTCTTATTGTCTTAGAAGTTTTCCTCTTTGTATTTTTATCTCCTTTTTTCTCCGAGGTTGTTAACAGTTGTTGATTTAAATGAAATATATTTTGCTTTATCTCAATGCCACTCTAAACAAAATTTACTTCAATAAGCACATTAAAGTTTTAAGAAAGCATTTGGTACTTACAGAGCAGCCGTAGAAGAAGTGTTTGTCCCATCGTGGCACACAGAGGTGTGAAATCCCTTTGTCAAGATGCAACAGTTAAACCCTCCTCCTTCCTCTCTGTAGCTCAGTGTTGAGGGTCTGTGGTTTCTCTGCAGCACTTCTGGAGAAAAAATGTCTCTGACCTTTTAGTTTTAAGCTGAGCTGTTAATCATGGGATGTTCTGTAGTGATGAAGAAGAAATAATGAAAATCTCAGGCAGTTGGTCACCTGATTTGTTTTTTTTTTTTCCTTATTCAGAGAAAACTGATGTTTAGCATCTGTCTTCTTATTTATTTTTAAATATATCTACTCGGGATTGAGCCAGGGCTCTTTCACTGTGAAATGTGGAAACCACCACAATAGCAGTCACACATTCGTTGAGAAATTCCCACTTTTGACAGAAGTTTATAAGTGAATTCTTTTATCAGCACACCTGTCAAGCAGGTCCAATGAGGACTATTCACATGAGTAAATAGGAGCCTTGTTCTTACGTGTATTTTCTTTCATGTACCTGAATGCAGCACCACCCTGCAGCAGCTGTTTCCAAAACGTCCTCTACCTTTAAAACATGTGGTTTGTTTAGCTTATGCAGTGTGAGGTAATTTGCTATTTGCTGTGAGTAAGAATAGTTTCTGCTGGTGGAAATGTAACTAACAAGTGAAACGTATGAGAACAGCTAAGATGAGGATGAAGAGTGGAAACCTGTGTTGGTATGGTGATGTGTGTTTTGAGTGAGAGTAAGAGGATGCCTGAGAAATGGAGAAGAAGCCCAGATTACAAGACAACATTGAACTAATGTTGATTTTTTTATCGTTACATCAACATTATGGACAGATTTAAATCTCAATGACTAATGTTGAATCAAGTTATAAATCTGAATTTAATATAGACAGTAAGTTTAATATAGATAGTAATAGGATTGGATTAACTTTGATTAGTTGTCCTGTTAAATGGACTGATGACATTAAAAATGTGAGCAAAATAGAAACAGGCCTTAAATTGAGGAGAGATGATGGAGGAGTGGCTTTGATCATGAGGTAATAATGAGGAGAAACTAGATATGCTGCTACCTGCTGGCTATAATTTGTTACTGGATCTGTGATGAAAGGTGGACTTTAGATTACTGTTACTTTAGTTTGCCTTGTTTACACTAAAAGTTTAAATTTAATTTGAAGTATCATGGTCCTTACTTCCTGTTCTATTTTGAAGGCTAGTTACGTTAAGTCAAGTCAAGTCACCTGGCTTTGTTGTCATTCCAACCATGTGCAGTGGTGCTGTACACAGAGAAATGAGACAATGTTCCTCCAAGACCATTGTGCTACATGTGACAGACAATCAACACAGGACTACATAAAGTGAAATGTGCAAAAATTGCAACAAAACAAAACAAAACAAACAAAGACAGTGTAACACCAGAGAGAACAGAACAATACAGACACAAGACAGTGCAATAGAAATGTGCAAGGGTGAAGAGTGTGTGTGAGGGGTGTGTGGGGTCTTCCACAATACTGGTGGCTTTGCAGATGCAAAGCTGTTCTCACTATCTGTTGTAGGGTATTGCAATCTGATATGTGACAGGTTGAAGGACTACTGCATATAAAACTGTTCAGTTAATACTAATTCATATCAGTTGATATAAGGACAAAAAAAATGTAAATATGGTAAGAAAATGGTTAAGAGTTTATTATTTTTCGTGTTATATTAATGGCTTTCATGTTACTTAAGAGAACTGCAATCTATACATCAGTGATCGGCTAGTAAGCCTTTTCTGGGATCGATTAGTAGTGTCTCTATTCTCCACTAGGGGGCTTTCGCGCGTTCTCCTCACTGCAATAAACGACTGCATGAGAGACGCAAGTCATAATCACTCTCGTGATTCTTTTCCCCCTGTTTTCAGGGGTGTAACAGATACGGTGCAGTTACCATATCAGACACTGATGCAGCTGCTCAGGATGCTCTCAATAGTCGCTCTGTAGAAGATGGTGAGAAGGGGCGATCGTGGCTCAAGAGTTGGGAGTTCGCCTTGTAATCGGAAGGTTGCCGGTTCGAGCCCCGACTCGGACAGTCTCGGTCATTGTGTCCTTCACCCGTTACTACTGGTGGTGGTCAGAGGGCCCGGTGGCGCCAGTGTCCGGCAGCCTCGCCTCTGTCAGTGTGCCCCAGGGTGGCTGTGGCTACAACGTAGCTTGCCATCACTGTTGTGTGTGCGTGAATGGGTGAATGATTGGATATGTAAAGCGCTTTGGGGTCCTTAGGGACTAGTAAAGGCGCTATATAAATACAGGCCATTTACCAATGGATGGTGGGAAATGGGCTTTTCTCAGCTTCCACAGGAAGTAGAGGTGCTGTCAGGCCTATTTAGTTTTGGAGCTGGTGTTGAGGGACAGGGAAAGGGGAAAGGTTATCCGCCAGGTGATCACTAAGGAATTGGGTGCCCTTGATGACCTGATCCGGAGTGTCTGAAGCCTCTCTGTCAGAAAGTCCAGGATCCAGTTGCAGAGGGAGGTGTTTAGGCCCAGCAGGCTCAGTTGTCCAATCAGATGCTGAGGAATGATTGTGTTGAATGCTGAACTGAAATCTACAAACATTATTTGTACATATGTGTCCTTATTGTCGAGGATGGTGAGGGCAAGATGGCGATGGCGTCATCTGTTGACCAGTTTGGGAGATAGACAAACTGCAGTGGGTCCAGTATGGGTGGCATCCGGGTCTTAATGTGCTTCATGACGAGCCTCTCCAAGCACATCATCATCATAATGGGTATGAGTGCAACTGGATGGTGGTCATTGAGGCAGGACAGTGGGGACTTCTTGGGCACAGGAACAATGGTGGTGGCCTTCAGGCACGTTGGAACAACAGCAGTGGTCAGGGAGAGGTTGAAGAGGTCAGTGAGGACACCTGTCAGCTGGTCTGCACATTCTCTGAGCACTCCCCCAGGGATGTTATTTGGACCAGCAGCTTTCCATGGGTTAACTCTGCAAAGTCAGGTGAGGTCAGACACAAAACCTGGTCATTGTAAAAGAGGGTGGGCTTCCTCACCAAAACGTCATTCTGAGTGTCAAACTGTGCATAGAAGTTGCTCAGTGCATCTGGTAGGGAGGCGTCACCCTTGAGGGCAGGTGTTGTCTTCCTGTACTTGGTAATGTCCTGGATGCCCTGCCACATGCACCGTGTGTCGCCGCTGTCCTGGAAGTGGCTGTGGATTCTTCTGGCATGCGAATGCTTCGCTGCTCTGATGGCTCGAGACAGTTTGGCCCTCGCTGTTCCCAAAGCTGCCTTGTCGCCTGCTCTGAAGGCAGAGCAGCTCACACACTTCTGCAGTCATCCGAGGTAGGGGCGGGGCTTTGCTCTGTACGCTCGGAATGTTTGTATGAACAAGATCCAGCACATTTTCCCCCCTTGTCACGAAGTCTACATGATGATGGAATTTCAGACTTAAGATTTGCATGGTTGAAAACTCCAGCGATAATAAACAGTTCATTGGGGAACTCTACCAGCGATGAGCATTAATTATAAATTATCACAGAGTTCTTGCACCATTCCAAGGTGATGTAGACACACAAGCCACCATAGCGAGTCTTACCGCACAGAGCTGCATTTCTGTTGGCACGAAATGAGGTGAGCCTGTGTAGCTGAATTGCGGTGTCCAGACCTCTGTCACTGAGCCATGTTTCTGTGAAAACAAAGATGCAGCAGTCCCTAAATTCCTGCTGTGTGGTCCGCTGGAGTCTGATGTAGTCCAGTTTATTGTCCAGTGAGCAAACAGACAATAAACTGTGTTTCTTTTACTTTTGTTTTTCTACTTCCTGTATTTGCTATTTTGTGCCTCACCAAAAACCAATGTGAGTCTTTCATGCTGAAGGATGTCTTGATTCTTAAACTGCATCGTGAGGACAGAGGAGGCTCGTCGAGGAGCAGTAATGGAAGCTGAAGCTGTGTATCCCAACATATGAAAGAGGCGTGGCCACAGCTGGAATATAGAAACCATGGAGGGAGGAAAGTTTGAATAACTCATCCCTTTTAATTTATATCTTCCAGTTATTTAAAATCACCATCCTCTCTACAATTCACTGTTTCACTATGTGTGAAATGTATTTTTCTTACGTCTATGCCAATTTATTTATTTATTGAGCATTTAGATTTGTGTTTATAATGTTTAAAGGGCTTGTGATTACTGAGAATATTTTATTATATAAATGGATTATTATCTAAATATTTAAATCATACATGAATGTATTACTTGGGCCATATATGCATGAAGATCAATGAACTGTAATTTATAATGTATATGTGAAGCTGAATGGTTTTGTGTCTGTGACAGTGCATAACATTAGTGATTCAACAGCAAATATAAATATTACTTTGCCTTTTGTAATTATTTATAATGTGTATGTCCCATACATGTGACAGTGCTGCAGGCATCAGAATAAATTATGTTACAGGAGAATATACATAAATGAGAAACACTTTGATATTGTTCATTCAATTATATGTCACATTTAAAATTACAGAAAGAACAAGTAAATTAAGAGTAAACTTTCACTTAACGTTTTTGTAACTGTATAACAGCCATTCTGTGTCTGTAACAGGGAAACATTAAATTCAGTGGTGGTTCCCTTAAAACCTGTGTATGTTTTTCTATTTATCACAAGATTTTACACCAAATTTACATCAAACTGACTCCTTCAGCTTCCCCCATTTAATCTTGCCTTTGCTCTCACTCACTTCCTCCTATTGTTGTCCAAAGTCATCACACACACTACCATCTCATGTTGCCTAGCTACCTTCTCCCTGACACCACCTTACCATCTCTTTCAGATTATACCCTCAGCATAAGATGTAGTCCACCTGTGTGCACCTTCCTCCACTCCTTTATGTCCTCCTTTATTTCTCCCTCTTCTTAAAGTATGTGTTCAGTGCAGCCATTGCCAATTCCCTATTAATATGTGTAAGACTGTGACTGCAGCTGGTTTCAAAGATGTCTTCTTCTTATTCTTCTTCAGGTGAGGAAAAAATGTTACTTTTGAATCTGAGCTGTGGTGAAGGTGTGTCATTCAGCTTCAGTGAGGAGTAGATGACTGTTGTCTCTAATGAAACGTCTGAACACAAACACAGAATAAAGAAGTTTAGCTGTCAGGAGGTAAACATGAGAAAAGAACTGCAAACATGAGGACACAGCACATCCTCTTTAACCTGAAGTGACTTTAACACCTCTGCTGAGTTTAATTCTGAAAACAGGAAGCTTAATGACCACAGAGGTGCTCATGTTATCATTTACCAAAGTTGAACTGTTCTGTGTTCCTGCAGTACACAGAAAACATGAACATTTTGGCTCAATGTGAGAGTCTAACGGCCAATCCTTAGGAGTTTAAAAAGCTGTCTGCAGTTAAAATGATCAGAGTGCTGTTAACACTCTCTTCACCCTGTTCTCTACTCTCACTACAGATCTGTAAACATTATAATCCACAGAGATTACTGCCTGCGCTCATTTGTCAACATGTCCATCACCACTGCAAACAAGAAGGGACTCAGAACCAGGGCTGGACTGCGACAAAAAATCAGCCCGGGCATTTTGACTAGAGACCGGCCCACCAGGTATCACAGGAAAAGCCATAAAGCCTTTGAATGAAAACAGACGCTGTGACAGTGATGTACACTGTCTTGTTGGTATATGTATGATTTCTATACATTTTACATCAGATAAAAACTTTGGTTGTAAGATTCAGATAATTATTTAATAAAAGCTAGACATTTTAGATAGATTTTAGCGACATCCGGCGGTTTCCTGTTTCTGGCGCAAAGTGGGCGATAAACAAACAAGAGAGAAAAGCCGATCAGCTGATCATTGATCAGTTTCATTATTGAAGTAGAAACAGGAGAGGGAGGGGGGAGAATGAGAGAAGAAGAGGCAGCTGTGCAGCAAAGACACAGAATAACTCCAGCTTTGTGTCTTTTTTTCATTCTAGCTTAAGTACGGGACAAACTGTGTTCCTTTTCATCTCAATACGAAACGCGTAATATTGTCTCTGAATGAGGGACCATTCCATTTTTAAGGAGCAGTTGGCAACTCTACTAACTAACCTTATGAATAAAATAAAGTTCAACATCAGGAACATCATAGCACCCACCCAGCTGTATAGAAACTCCGTCATGCTAGCTAGTACACAGTACGAGTTATTGTAACTGACTGTAAAAACTCAGCACAACAAAAATAAACTCCACCTAAACTTGGTTTATATCTGACCCAGATAGACTGCAGGTCATAACTTCTTACCTGAAGTTCAGTTCACCTGACACTCGGACCGTCTCTCTCCTCCTCCTGCCTCCCCTCTCTCTCATCCACCCGCTGGCCTATGTGGAAGCTCCGCCATAGCCACCAACAACAACTGAGTTATTTTTACACATCCGCCAGCATCTGGCCAATCCACCACCTTTCACTGTTCATGCCATTACAAAAAAAAAAAAAAAATTCATTGGCCCATAGCGAGTCTAGCTATGCTCAGAACAGATCCCTGCTGTGATCCCAGCCACACCTTGAACCTGTCACTATAGCCCACACCTCAGAGCTGATTCATTGTCCTTGTCCTGCACCACCCTCACATACTTCTTGTCACTTCACTTCCTCCTCTGACCTCCTCGTGCAATACCACAGTTCCTCTCTCAGGTCTCTATCATCTGCTTTCTGCAGATACACAAAGACACATTTGGTCTTAAACCAAAGTATTGAAAATGATCAATGTGACCTGATCAGCTGATGCAAAGTTAAAGAGCCACCATCACCTGAACCAAATTTAATTGCAATACATCCAACACATGTTTAAAACTCTCGGCCATTGACCTCATGGAGCTTTATGTGGAAACAGCAGAGGAGCTTTAAAGAGTTTAGAGATTTTCTAACAGGACACTTGTCGTACCTCTTCTCCTGATCGATCCGTGTCGGCCGTCTGCTGATGTTCTTCTCACTGACGAGGAGGTGGCAGCTGCTGCAGGATCTCTGTCTGCAAAATCAAATGTAAATGTTTCCTATTTATTGTCACTGTCCTGGGTCTGCGAACCAGTGTTTTGAGTTTGTACTATTACTGATCTTTGTTTTCATCATGGTTTATGACTGCTGGTGTTTTGGTTTCTGTTTTGTATTTCTGGCTCTCTCTCTCTTTTTGTTTTGTTATTTCTAGTTCTTCACTTTTGGTTCCTGTGCCCCTCCTGTTTAGTGTAGGGTTAGTTCTGTCACGTTTTCTTGCTCCAGTCAGTCGTGTCTCATTTTGCAGTTTGTTACTCCTGTCTCTGTTCTTCATGTTTCCTCTGTTCACAGGTCTGTGATGTAGCCACATCTCAGTGTCAAGTCCGCTTATCTGTGTTATGCTTCCGGTTTTACTTTGACTGTCTGTGTCCTGTGTCGGTGTGTTCTGCTTTGCTTCCTTCGTCTCGTTATGTGTAATTAGTCCCAGCTGTGTTTCCCTCCTGTTTCTCACTCCCTCGCTACTGTGTTTTCCTCTGCTTGTTGCTGGTTCGTCTGCATGTGTTGTGCTGTTTCTCTCATCCCCGGTGTTAATGTCTCGTTCCTTGTGTTCAGGTTTTTGTAACGTTTACTGCTTTCTTCACGGTCTTTTGTTAGTTTATCCCAGTTAAGTTTTTGTTAGTCTAAGTCCCCACCATACTCTGCTTTTGTTTGCATTTTGTCTTTCACAATGAATAAATTCACTCACACCTACGCTGTTGTTAGTGCCTGCACTTGGGTCCGCTCTTTCTCATCTTGATCCTCTGCCTCGTAGATCTATAACAGGACTGTTACTGCTGCTGTTTCAGCATTTGTGTTATTAATATTTATGACAATATAAAATACAGTTTTTATAAATGAAGCAAAGTGTAATGAACTGCTGGTCTGTTCCATAAATTGTCATTACTGGAGTTGTTTAGAGCTCTGTGCGCAGTAGCGTTAATGACAGATACACTCAGGCAGTTACAGGCGTGCCCTGTAACCTGTATAGAGCAGTCTGTCGTGCACATAAAAAAGGTGCATAAAGTTGCAATAATATTTAAATAAATTCAGTGTTAAAGTTTGTTTCTGACATAAGGTATGTTACTGCTTTTGTATTGTGAGATACCTGTAAACCTTCCCCTTCTGTACTTACGGTGCATGCATCCATGTGCTATTTTTAGACATGCGTGTCACTCAAGCTAGCAGCAGCCCATGAGAAACGGACCGAATGTTTAACTGTTCGCTGGAGTTTGCACCCTTGGCAAGCAGAGTGAGATATGTGATGTTATATTTTATTCAATTGAACTGTGAAGCACCTTGATGCAGTTTAAAATGACCTTTTTTGTTTTATTTAATTAGTGACTGTAAATCTCAGAATTGCTTGTTTTTAAATTAACCTGACTTAATTTAAGCTTATTTTTTGTTATTGCTTATTGGTAAAGCATAATTCAAAGTGACTGTGCGAGAAGCAATTTTTCCTTATTTTGCAGTTTTCACAATGCTCTGCGATGTGCAGAGAATGAGCCTATGTGTTTGGTGAGGAAATAAGTGGCTGCACCTGTTAGAGACTCTTCTGTCATTCTTGATGCCAGGGAGTCCTACACAAAGATTGTGAGTCATAAAACAGAAAGCTTCTGTTCACACCCACACTATGTGATCACAAAGTCTTGTGCGTCATTAAAGGGAAAGTTCGCCCCATAATCACACCTACATGTGTTTGGTCTGAAGTGCTGTTTCCACTTAGATTAGTGTGAATTGCCAACAATTTGAGATGTCTGATTCATTTTTCAGGTGAACTTTCCCTTTAAACTATTTAATATGTTCACATTAAGTGTGAGCAGAATGTGTGTCTCACCTTCAGGTTTCTTCCGGACACGTCGTTTCACCAGTACAACCAGTAGAACCAGCAGCAGCCCAAATATGGAGGGAACAGACACCAGCACAGAGAGAGGAGGAGAGGATTGCAGAGCAGGAGGAGGAGAGGTGGATGAATCTGGAATTAAAGAGAAAAATGAATCTTTGTGGTCAATTTGAGTCGCTTTGGATCTAAAGTCTGTAAAAGACACAGAAGCCTCACCTGTGACAGTGATCCAGCTGGATGGAGAAGCTCCATGACCACTGATGTCACACTTGTAGAGGCCTTCATCAGACCTGGAAACATGCTGGATGGTCATGTGACCTGTAGGCTCCTCTCTGATGAGGGAGCCATCTTTATAGAAAGCAGCTGTGAGGTTGGAGGGAGTGGTCTTTGTTTTACAGAGCAGAGTGACGTCATCTCCCTCCATCACAGGGAGGACAGGACTCTGCAGGATCACTGATCCACCTCAACACAGAGACAAACTACAGCATTTCATCCATTTACACACAGCTTCATCAACACTAACTCCACACACTCAGCTTACCAGTGACTCTGAGGTTAACCATGTTACTGATGGGACCCTCTCTGGACTCACACCAGTAAACCCCACAGTCTTTTAAGACGATGTTGTTGAAGGTACAGGAAGAACCAGCTGTTTCTCCAAACCCATCTCCACACTGAGTCGTGGTTTCTCTGCTTGTGTTTCTCCTCAGAGTCCATCCAGCAGAGCTGTCGTCCTCCTCACAGCTCAGAGACACAAATTCATATTCAAAGAACTGAGATCTGCTGGGACTCACAGTCAGACGAGCTGTGAGAGAATTTATATTTTTGAGCAAAAACATTAAACCCTTTAATGCATGAATTATGACAACCTCAATCAGGATTTTATTCTTAAGTATTTTTATTCATCTTTAGGCATGAAAATAAGATTTCTGAACTTAATTTGTTAAACATGTACTTTTCAAAGAGTTTTTTTTCCCCATTGGTTGACAACATGTGTTTTGACACATAATTTTGACAAACAAATAAATAATATATACTGTGTATATATGAAAATAAACATATATGTTATTGTTATTTGTTTTTAAACTTATGTGGTAACACTGAAAGCAATGAAAAAAGGTGGAAATTACTCATGACTCCTCAACCTCTCTCCTCTCTATGCATCAGTAGTTTTTTTAATGTGTAAGTTTACCATCAGCACTTACAAAAATACAAGAAAACAGCCTTTCAATAGCTGTCCACTGTGGTGACCACTATGCATGAAAGGGTTCGATAAAATCAGACTCAACGAATAAACTATATGTTAAAAAGATCTTTCTTGGTGTGTTTGTGCTGCAGAATGAAGGTGAAGAGCAGATCAGCTTGTTCAGTAGATGTTAAAACAGCACACATAACATAAAGAAAATGTTTAGATTTTGCTGCCTTCAGTCCATCAGCTCACTGTTCTGATCTTCATCTTAAACATGCCAAATTTTCTCCTCCTCCTTTACACCACCTTTCTTCTGATTGGCTGCCCCTCAGAAGCAGACGGTGTGAAAAGCAGCAGCCTGGGCCTGTCAGGTTGAAGCTGCTGATTCTCTGTATGCACACTCTTACTATAACGTAAGGGACTGCTTCTGTTGAGGTGTCATCTTTAACTGCTTTAAACATCAATGTTGTTAATACATTTTTACACAAATATTGAACTGACCCACACATTTTCTTTTGTTCAGTTTTACTGCATTTACTTTTATTTCTTCAAGAAATGAATAGAATTGGTTCAAATTACCATAACATAGCATCTGGTTCTAATCTGTCTCTATTCTGGCTCTATTTTTGCTCCTTGTGGCTCCGTTCTCTGCTGGGAAATTCCTGTTTTATGGTTTTGTCACAGGACAGGATCACTAACCTTGATTTGTTGTGGAGCAGAGGAGAAACATTAGAACTGAAAAGAAAACACAAGATCATAAAGATTCTGTGTTAATAACAAATATAAGCTCACAGGAGCAGTGACCACGAACTGAGCCTCAGACTGATAAACTCAAAACATTTTCTTTGAACAGGATGAGATGAAGCAGTTTAACTCTGTGGTGGTTTATCTGCAGCATCGACCACACACTCTGAATTTTTAATTAACTGAATCTTTGAGCTGAATTAAAGCACCTCAGATAGTCAGGAGTATTTTTTCCTTTTCCTTTTATTGAGAAGCCACAAGTCTTCCTCTTTACATTTTTATCTTCTGAACATTTTTTCTTCGGGCATTTCTTTCTCCATGGTCATTAACAGTTATTGATTTAAATAAGATATTGCTTTATGCTTTATTATATAGATATTGCTTTATCTTGCTTTATGTCACGGCCAATTTAAACCAGATTTACTTCAATAAACATATTAAGATTTTAAGAAAGCATTTGGTACTTACACAGGAGCCACAGAAGAAGTGTTTGTCCCATCGTGGCACACAGAGGTGTGATATCCCTTTGTCAAGATGCAACAGTTAAACCCTCCTCCTTCCGCTCTGAAGCTCATTGAGGGTCTGTGGTTTCTCTGCAGCAGTTCTGGAAAAAAATGTCTCTGACCTTTTAGTTTTAAGCCGAGCTGTGAATCATGGGATGTATTTTAGTGATGAAAAAGAAAGAATGAAAAAAATTTAGGCAGTTGGTCACCTGTTATTTTTTTTCCTTATTCAGAGAAAACTGAATATGTCTCCCAGGGCTCTTTCACTGTGAAATGTGGAAACCACCACAATAACAGTCACACGTTCGCTGAGAAATTCCCACTTTTGACAGAAGTTTATAAGTGACTTCTTTTATCAGCACACCTGTCAAGCAGGTCAAATGAGGATTATTCACATGAGTAAATAGGAGCCTTGTTCTTACGTGTATTTTCTTTCATGTACCTGAATGCAGCACCACGCTGCAGCAGCTGTTTCCAAAGCCTCCTGTATCTTTAAAACATGTGGTTTGTTTAGCTTGTGCAGTGTGAGGTAATTTGCTATTTGCTGTGAGTAAGAATAGTTTCTGCTGGTGGAAATGTAACTAACAAGTGAAACGTGTGAGAACAGCTAAGATGAGGATGAAGAGTGGAAACCTGTGTTGGTATGGTGATGTCTGTTTTGAGTCAGAGTAAGAGGACGCCTGAGAAACGGAGAAGAAGCCCAGATTACAAGACAACATTGAACTAATGTTGATTTTTTATCGTTACATCAACATTGTGGTCCAGATTTAAATCTCAATGACTAATGTTGAATCAAGTTATGAATATGAATTTAATATAGACAGTAAGTTTAATATAGATAGTAATACGACTGGATTAACTGTAATTAGTTGTCCTGTTAAACGGATTGATGACATTAAAAATGTGAGCAAAATAGAAAAAGGCCTTAAAGTGAGGAGAGATGATGGAGGAGTGGCTTTGATCATGAAGTATTAATAAGGAGAAACTAGATATGCTGCTACCTGCTGGCTATAGTTTGTTACTGGATCTGTGATGTAAGGTGGACTTTAGATTACTGTTACTTTAGTTTGTCTTGTTTACACTAAAAGTTTCAATTTAATTTGAAGTATCATGGTCCTTACTTCCTGTTCTATTTTGAAGGCTAGTTTCCTTAAGTCAAGTCAAGTCACCTGGCTTTGTTGTCATTCCAACCATGTTCAGTGATGCTGTACACAGAGAAATGAGACAATGTTCCTCCAAGACCGTGGTGCTACATGTGACATATAACAGACAATCAACACAGGACTAGACTTGTAGTCAAGACCGCCTAATCCGAGACCAAGACAAGACCGAGACCAAGTCGAGACGAGACCAAGACCAAGACCGAGACAAAAAAGTCTTTAAACTGCAGCCAGATGCTGCTTCGTTTACGGGTGTCAGGCATATCTATGTGTTTTTGCGATGCACTCCTCACCGCTGTCTACTGTCTCACTCACTTACTGAGAGGACAGACGCATGCTCCACTTGACTGTTGCGTCTCTCACCCTCTCTGTTTTTCACATAATGATATTATCCTATATCCTCGCATGTGATTGGCCACAATATGGAGGGATTGGAGCATAGCTGAGCCACTGTGTGAGAGCTGAGCAGCAAAAGGAAATTAAGTGATGGTAGAAATGACTGAAAGATTATTAGGCTCTGTTTTGAGTTTTGTTCAAAAAAGAATGACTTCATATAGGAAAAAAATATATATCACATATGCAGGACACCTTAAACTAGTTTTTTAATTAAGCAGCAAGGCAGAACAAAGTCGGGGCTGTATCAAGACACAGGGACTAAACCCCAATTCAACCAGACCCAGAACTGATCCAGAATTAAAACAGGACTACAACAGTTCAAAATCAGGACTACTTAGGACTTAACCAAAACAGAACCAGAATCAGAACTAGATGATAGTAGCACTAAAAATCATCATTGACCTGCACTACACTTATTTTTTAATTCTACTAAAGTCCACTATTTAGATTGAGAAAAGTTTATATAATTATTTAGCCTTGTTGTACAAACAAGCCTGCATAACTTAATAAATAAAGAATTTGAAAAGTAGCAAATGGTATCTAAAAAGTTACACTAGGCACTAGATACATGTTCTGATGAGTTTTGGCAAACAACCATTTGACTAACGTGTGTCTCACCTGCTCTTGTTCCATCTCTGTTCTATCCTCATTCTCCTCTCTCTTCCCCTCTCTGTTCCTCCCCCCCTCTCTCTCTCCTCTGTTCCTCTCTCTCCCTCTTTGTGCTGATAATCAAGCCAAACACCAACATCATCAAATATACAGTGGAAACCAGATATTTACACACTCTTCAGATAAAAACACAAACACTTTTTTAATTGTAACATCAAATCAGACTAAATGTTTATTTTTTATTGATAAATATAAAAACATATTTGTTAACTTTAAGAGTAAAGAGAGAAATCGTCTGTATTTCTTAATTGTAAATGGCACCAAATTGTATTCAAAATTGAGCCACACTTATGGAGCTCCACAATTCTTTTCCTGGTGTTTTGTTGACATCTCTTGATTTTCCCGTTTCAAAGAAACAGGCTCTGTGTTTTGCCTTATATGCATCCACAGCTGTGGCACCAGTTTACTCACATGAACTCTACTAACCTATCAGAAGCTTCTTCAGCTCAGAATGGAATCGTCTGGAGTTTTCTTATTAATTAACAATAAACTTAGTGTATATGTACTCCTAAATTTGATGAAAGTGATTAAAATAGACAGCTCCCTCTTTTTATTCTGACATTTAACTAATTCAAAAGATATTTCAACATTTATTTATCTAAAACAAAAGTTTACTCTAAATGGATGTTTAACAGTAAAAAACAAAAAAGTTTTTATGTTTTCTCCCTAAAGTGTATGTAAATATCTGGTTTCAACTGTGAATATACTGCTGTGTATTGAAATTCCTCTTGTTTCGCATAGATATACTGAACAACATACAAAGCATAATATATAAAATAACAACTACCTGAGTTTTTTCTTTGAAAAAAGCTCCTTATGTCCATTCTTGTATATCAGTACATTACTGAAACTGATTTATTTAGCCGTGGAGGGTAACAACTGAAAATATGAAATGTAAGCTAAGACTCTCTAAAAAAATCAGCATTGTTGTTCGGCTTTTCATTTATCCATTTGTTGATTCACTCGAAGAGCAAGTAATGCAACCAAGTGATCAGTTTGATATCAATCTTTTGTGATACACCATCATATTTACATTATTTGTACAGTACGAATGATTTGCTTTGGTTCCTGGTCAAACTTAAGCTCTCCTCTACCAACCTGTTGTTTTTGTTTTATACAGTTGTCAGTCAGGCATCTAACTAACAAATTACACTCCAAAAGACCCCGGGCTTCTGAAAAAATGACCTGGGCTTAAGCCCAGTAGGCCACCCCTCTGCTCCGCTGATGGTTGACTCCAAATCTCCTGAACACTATGTCGATTTGAGAACGCAGGACCGAAACAGCGCGACCAAGACCGAGACCAAAGTCAGTCGAGACCAAGACAAGACCAAGACCACGAAGCACCACAAAAACAGTGCAACACCAGAGAGAACAGAACAATACAGACACAAGACTGCAATAGAAATGTGCAAGGGTGAAGAGCGTGTGTGAGGGGTATTGAGAATAGAAATATTTTGCTGCTATTATTTGCTGCTACTTTTATAATCATCATTACCATTTCATGATTGAGGGTGATGTTGCTTTCGCAGATGCATTCAGATGTTCAAATATATTGGTATTATATCAGTCTTTATTACAAGTCCAGTTATAACCACTTCGAACTGTTGAGTTGAATCTATAATTTTAAATGCTTTTCTAATGCTTCGATAATCTTAAAGGTTTCTGTGTAGACTGCAGGGACAGGAAGTTACATGTGTTTGAAGTTGCATGCTTTTGCAGAAGTGAAACTGAAACCAGAGTTTAACTGCAAGTTAAGAGCAGGGTGTTATTATGCATGTATCGTTGATTAACACACACACTTAGTTAGAGGGATCACTGATAGGGGAAAGTTCAAATTGTTTTGCTTTGGGGTTGCTTAAGTTGAGGTCAACTAAGGTTCAGAGAGCATCTGCGCACAGACAGACGAGACACACACACACATACAGACACAAATAGAGAGGTCACGACACACACGCAGTACACAGCACGCGCACGCGCCCCGCACGTGCACACACACACACAGATAGACTCATTTAGTAGGTAAGAGTTTATAACTGCAAAGTTGTGCCTGTATGAGTGACATTTTGTGCAGAATGGGGACCTGATGTTCCAGGAAGATAAGCCTGGGCAGGATGGAGACAGGAAGCATCTGCCGTCGAGGCGAAGATGATGTTCTATGTTAAAAGTCATTGTGGTTTTGGAGTGACGTATGCTTTGTTGTCCTATCCTATAAGACCTTTGTTTGATGATTGTAAGTGCAGTTCGACGCTGAAATCTGCACAGCGGTCGGGCTCACACATGTGTTTATTAAAATGCCGTCTAAGTACACCAGGCTGGATCAGTGGTTATTTTTAGATTCCCTCTCTCAATATTTTTGAACCTTAACATTTGGGGGCTCGTTCCGGTGAGAGAGAGGGAGTTTTGGTGTAGATGGAGAGATCCGGGGTCCGTGGTGATTAGATGGGCAGATACGAGTCAGTGGTCTGAAGTGAGAGACAAGCCGGCTTAAACAAAGGTAAGGCACATACCTGTTGAATTTCCAAAATGTGCTAGAATTGGATATGACAAAATTGAAGTCTACTCACTGAAAATTACTGGTGAATGTCTGTTTTGAGTTTGCTGAAATTTTTATGAGGTTTACCGGTTGAAGTAATGATAATGAAGTATAAGTGACAGTACTGAGTAATGAGAATGAAAGAATGAAAAGAGAATTAAAGCAGTTGGACTGCTAAGTGAAGCTTAGAATGATAGGTAATTGGCATGTCTGTGAATATGCAGTGTTGATTGACTATAAAGCTGGGCTTGGACATCAATAAGATTACTTGTGATCTTAGGTGGTGTTTTCAGAACTTTGATTAAATTATCTTAGGACGGGAGCAGGGCTCCTAGGACTGCACCAAGTTCAGGGGTGGGAACCCCCTCCCTTTTCCAGATGTGGGAAAGGGTCCTCCGGCGTGAGGGTATCCCAGGTGGCCACTGCCAATGACTTGGGACCATTGGTTTAAAATAGCCCCTGGTAGTTGACCAGGTTGTCGTCGGGGACGGCATTGTGCAGTTTTTGGTCAGTAGAAACCCGGTTTCGGGCGTGTAACTTTAACTTAAAACTTCGGGGAAGCCGGGGATGTGAAATGCCCAAAAATAGAGCTTCAGGCAGAGTCTGGGTTGGTTCACGCTTTTAAATTCTGTTAGGGCACTAGCAATCGGGCCACCGTCGGGGACGGGACAATGGCTAAATTGGTCGCAAAAAACTCAGGGAGTTTTCCGCAGGGCGGTTATTATTAAATTTGTCGAAATTCGGTAGGTGTTTTAAAGGCCTAAAAATCTGTGCAGTGTAAATATAAAGACGTCTTGTGTAAATATAATAATATGAGATCTATGTGGGAGATCCGTCTCTGCACCACCAGTGCACTACCGGATGTGCACTGATGGTGTGTTCATGTAAATGAGCAGCGGTGACGCGCAGAGAGGGTGGTTTCAGTTTCGAGTGTACTGAGCTTTATAACTATTGTTTGAAAATATTGCTAAATGCCTGTATTTAAGGGGCTGGTTTTGCTTATTACGAGAGTATAAAGAGAGTGTGAATTCATTAGTGTGGATGTATGGTAATGACTGAATTTTGATAGATGTATATATCTTGAGCCATAAATGCTGGTGTGTTTTGTCTTCAGTTATGTGTGTGTGTGGTGAGAAGCTGCGAGGATGATGAGAGGTTTCAGTTTTCTTTTTCTTTTTTCTTTTTGACTTGCTCTTTCTGATTATGGAAGGCATGTCCAAACTACGCACATGAAAGCGTATTTTGTGTGATTTTAACTGTGTGAATGCTGTCAGTATTTGATTTGAGTGACTCTGCGTGAGTTGTCTGAGTGAGAGAAAAGGCAGTGTGTGTGAGACGATGGATGGCGTCTGAAAGAGGTTAGAACCTTTAAAAGTGTGTATGAAAGAAAGGAGTGTGAAATATATTTCTTTTGTGATGTAAAGTAGGATGTTCTAAAGTTTGAAAGTGCTTTTAATTCAAGAAATGCATGAGTGATGGTATGAGAGGTTGAGTTTCTTTTTCTCTCAGTTCAAAAACACATAAGTATATACACTGGTTAATTGTTGGGATGTTTGAAAGAGCTCTATTTAAATGTGTGTGAGTGAAATGAAGGTGTATTGTTTTTAGATTAAGATTTAGTAGAATTACTGATTGTTTTTAGACTATAAATACAAAGAAAGAGGAAGTCTGAGAGAAGTGTGTGCGTAGCCAAACTGGAGAGTGTGTGCTTGAAACAGGAAGTCTGATTATAGCTTGTGAGTTAGAGAGACATTGCAACATGAAAACAGAGCAATTAGAGACTGAATGTCTTAAGAAAAGTAATAAAATATATTAATTACATGTTTTAGAAAAGAGAAAAATCGAGAAAATAAATACATGAACTAACAATTACATTAATGAATTGAAAACGCACGTACACGAATTGTTATATGTGAAATTATTGTTGGAAAGTTTAATACACACATGAAATAAAGAAAGCAGTTTACACTCCTTTAATTTCCAGAACCAGTGTGTCCCCTAGACCTGATAACACCCTTGCCCAGTTGGCCCCCGTATAAGGCAGCATGGAAGGCTGGACAGCCCATGACGGGTAAGATCCCACCTCGAAACCCTGGGACAACCTAAGGCAAGGCGCAGTCACGATTGCTTGAACCTGGGTCCCTAAGTGAGCTTGGAGTCACTGGAGGAGACGGGACTTGACGGGTAAAGCCGCTGGGCACAGGCGAGGGGAAATGTCATTAACAGTGACCAGTGATGAGCCAGAGAGAGAAAACACACCCTGTCAAAAGGAGTCTGAAACACTGCAAAAGAAACATTTACAAGATCACAAAGATCACAAAGAAACATTTATAAAAATCACACATACAAACAGAAAATGCACTAACCTTACAGAGATAAGCTCATGAAGATTAATGCATAGATAGTGATTAAAACCTGGCTAAGAACACAAACATATGTAATTAAATCAGCTTGCTAATTTCATGAGTGTTAAAATGGTGTGAATGTTGAAGAAAATACACTTAAAACACACTTGGATAAAATAGAGTTGTGGAATAACTCAAAAGAAGCTGCATGACAAGGGAGTGAGTTATGGAAAAAAAACAAAAAAACAAACAAAAGAGAAGTGATTAAAGTAGTTTAAAAAGGTGACTTAGGAGTGCTCTTGCACTGATTGATAAAAGTAAGTGATTAGGATAGAAAGAAAATGAAAATAATTCAATAATGTGATAAGGTTTAAACATGTATTTCTCTTGTCAAGTTGACTTGCTGAGAGGAGCCACTATGCAAATTAGCTGGAGCAAAGACACTTCCTGTGTGCGTGTGTGTCGGAGGCTTTCAGTTCAAGAGAGAGCGGTGGCTGTTGAAGATTATTTGGCGAAATATATAAGGGTAAAGTATCAGGATATTTGATTACGGTGGTCAGGTCTGTTCAGAGGGGCAGATTTGGACAGGAAATTTATAATGTAGTGATGACGCGTTGTTGAAATTGGTTTATATTTATGCTGAACGAAAACATGGCAGGAGGAGGAAGGGAGACATTGTGCAAACGGTCTTTGATCTTTTGACGAGGTTTTCGGTGTGTTGAAAGGGTGAACTTTGAGATTGTTTCAGATTTTTGAGGCTGTTGTTTTTATTTCAAGAGAGGGTGGTTTGATTAGACATGGATATGTCTGAGAGGGGCCCAGGAAATTTTTGTAGTAAGTGCACTCAGAAAAAACCTGTCAGGTGATTTTGTTTTGTACTTTGATGAGCTAATAATCAGCTCTCTTTTTTCTTTTTTTTCATTTTTGTTTTAAGCAGGCCTGGAAGAGAGTGAACTGACGGCGCTGACAAAATTATCAAGTACGAAAATCAGGTGGGCTTTACCGATTATAAATTGGCTGAAAAGGAGACCTAATTGGCGGTGAGTCTCTGTTTAATTTTAGGATTGCAGCGAGTCAATCCAGTCAAAGGTATAGAGAACTATTTTCCTAAAAAGGAAAACGAAATAAAACAAATGATTGAGCTCATTTTGCTGATGTGGAGCATCTGATGACGTGTGCAGAAGGCTGCAGTATCAGCAAAAAGATCGTGTGTGAATGCATGTGAGTGAATGCGAGTGATGGGACCAAGGGGGGAAATAAATGAAAGGACAAGTGGGAGACTTAAATCTGGGGATGCTGATTTTGGGATGTTGATGTTTACTTTGAGGTAATTATTTACTGGGGTTGGATTATGTTATTACATTATATTGTTGGGAGAATGCTGAATGCTAAAAGGGAAACAGGGTTTGATGAAATTCAAGTTACCATTAACTGGGGTAACTCATGATTAATAACTGTTCTGTTTAAGTTTATTTTTTGTTATGACATAGACGGGATCAAAAAGGGAAAGTTGAGTATGAAATGTAAACTACAGGTTTTGTTTCCAGGAAATTCCAAGGATCCAGAGTTCGATGGAGCAACGAGTTTGAGAAGATTTGACATGATGATTAAATTGATTTTATTCCTTAAATACAGGTTTTCAGGGCGGGAGCAAAATACCGGAGAAGATGGCTGAAGTGTTCTGAGAAATGTTATGACTAACCTTTTTTCCCTTTTAATTTCCTAAGCTTGGGTGAAGCATTTTGAGTTTTTTGCCACATGAGATGTGTCAAAAAAGAGAGGGGTTTAAGATTTAATTTGTTTAATTTGAAATGGGTTTTAGTATGATTTTATAACTATTGGGGTTGTTTGATAATCTAGATATAGTAAAACTGAGGCAGTGAATGTTATTTTTTTTAAAGAGAGGATTAAAATGAACTGAATTCGGTTTAGAAGATAAAATGCTGGTGTTAATCAGAAGTTGTATACCAAAATTAAAGGGAAACTGTGGGAATAACGGATATGCTTTGGGGAGATTAGTGAAGACTTTGAGTAGAAAATGTGTGATTTCTTTTGATTTTTAGGATAAGTTGTTATATTGTAGGCTTTAGAAACAGATAGTAAATAGATTTATTCCTAGGGTAGAGGAGAGCTTTTGGTGAGGATGTTAGAAGTGTTACTGACCCAAATGAATAGTATTGAAGATTACATACACAGGAATGATTTCATACACATTGCATTTTGTGCTCATTAAAGAAATGTTGCTCAAGTCAATAACTGAAGGTCAGAAGCTTTGTTTGGCGTTATGTCCAAGCAATTTATTGTGCAAGATGACCTGAGCATTGAAGGCTGCGCACGCTTACAGACATATAGAGTTCATCAACACACAGGACAGTATTGATTTGAGGCCAAGGGCCTGAAATTCCTTTAGCTTTTAACTGAATTTGAGTTGGCCCTGTAACAAGTGACAGAAAAGAGGAACTGAATAGGAGTTTGTTTGTAACTAAACTGGGTGACATGTAAAATATTGAGATAACACATGCGGCTCTAAATTAGTCTTATTACATAAAATGCAGGTACAGAATAACAAATGCTTGTTGAAGTGACCAAGTTTTTGTTTAGAACAGAACCAAAGGGAGAAAGCTTATATAGTTTGGTTAAGTCTGATAAAGTATAAATTAGAATGAATCATTACATTAAGAGCAGCAAAATGAAATAAAATGATATATTAAAACAGGTTAAACACAGGAAATGTGAGTTCTAAAATACAGGTGGAGTTCAGCTTTTAGCTATGATGTAATTTATTTCGGAGCTATTGATAATGTGCTTACACTTAGTGAGTAAAATGGTTGTTTTTTATCCTTTAGTAGAATAAGCAGGTATAATGATTTTCTTGATACATTTTCTTGTGAGAGGTGACTTTAGATGAGAGGTAGGCACTTGCAGCAGCGACAGTTTTGTGCATAGGATGCTGATAATCAGATAAAGGAACCAACAGGAAGCACATGCAGAGACGTGCTTCCTTTGATCCTCTTAAAGGCAGTGCTTTTAAGAGTTTTACAAATGCTGAGTATGGTTGAATGAGATATAAAAATAAAAGTCAAAAACCAAATACAAAATTAGGTTCATGTTTTGAGTAATATTAGCTTGAATCAGGTTTGAATGAAGAGAACAAGAGAGGGTTAGAGTGGGAGAAGTGATCCTAAAGTTTATGACGTCAGGGGTGGACAGGGAAGCAGCTGAATGGGCCGAGGAGTGACCCAACGTAATGTATGACGACCTCTGGTGTGCCAGAGGTCGAGAGTGGGAATATTGAGAATAGAAATATTTTGCTGCTATTATTTGCTGCTACTTTTATAATCATCATTACCATTTCACGATTGAGGGTGATGTTGCTTTCGCAGATGCATTCAGATGTTCAAATATATTGGTATTATATCAGTCTTTATTACAAGTCCAGTTATAACCACTTCGAACTGTTGAGTTGAATCTATAATTTTAAATGCTTTTCTAATGCTTCGATAATCTTAAAGGTTTCTGTGTAGACTGCAGGGACAGGAAGTTACATGTGTTTGAAGTTGCATGCTTTTGCAGAAGTGAAACTGAAACCAGAGTTTAACTGCAAGTTAAGAGCAGGGTGTTATTATGCATGTATCGTTGATTAACACACACACTTAGTTAGAGGGATCACTGATAGGGGAAAGTTCAAATTGTTTTGCTTGGGGTTGCTTAAGTTGAGGTCAACTAAGGTTCAGAGAGCATCTGCGCACAGACAGACGAGACATACACACACACACAGACACAAATAGAGAGGTCACGACACGTACGCAGTACACAGCACGCACGCGCCCCCGCACGTGCACACACACACACAGATAGACTCATTTAGTAGGTAAGAGTTTATAACTGCAAAGTTGTGCCTGTATGAGTGACATTTTGTGCAGAATGGGGACCTGATGTTCCAGGAAGATAAGCCTGGGCAGGATGGAGACAGGAAGCATCTGCCGTTGAGGCGAAGATGATGTTCTATGTTAAAAGTCATTGTGGTTTTGGAGTGACGTATGCTTTGTTGTCCTATCCTATAAGACCTTTGTTTGATGATTGTAAGTGCAGTTCGACGCTGAAATCTGCACAGCGGTCGGGCTCACACATGTGTTTATTAAAATGCCGTCTAAGTACACCAGGCTGGATCAGTGGTTATTTTTAGATTCCCTCTCTCAATATTTTTGAACCTTAACAGGGGTGTGTGGGGTCCTCCACAATACTGGTGGCTTTGCAGATGCAGCGGGTGCGATAAGTGTCTGTGATGGAGGGAAGAGAGGCTCCAATGATGTTCTCAGCTGTTCTCACTATCTGTTGTAGGGTATCGCGATCTGATACGGTGCAGTTACCATACCAGAAACTGATGCAGCTGCTCAGGATGCTCTCGATAGTCGCTCTGTAGAAGATGGTGAGAATGGATGGTGGGAAATTGGCTTTTCTCAGCTTCCACAGGAAGTAGAGGTGCTGTCAGGCCTATTTAGTTTTGGAGCTGGTGTTGAGGGACCAGGAAATCTCCGCCAGGTGATCACTAAGGAATTGGGTGCTCTTGATGACCTGATCCGGAGTGTCTGAAGCCTCTCCGTCAGAAAGTCAGAGTGTCAAGAGATGTATTCTAAAGCACTTCTTCAGTTGAGAACCAGAGAGGAGAAACACAGATTTACTTGTATACAAGGGCAGCACAGAGCACCCGCAGTGAGAGTGAGGGCTCTGTGACACGTACTCTGAGACTGCCCTGGTCTTTATTTATACATCAGTGGGTGTTTGTTCCTTACATTGGAATGTGTGTGTGTGTGTGTGTGTGTGTGTGTGTGTGTGTGTGTGTGTGTGTGTGTGTGTGTGTGTGCGTGCGTGTGTGTGTGTGGCCCCATAAACGACTTCCCTAAACCTGCTGGTCTGGAAGTCCAACAGTTCATCTAAACAAAATGCACTTAGCCTAAAACAGACATAGATACGTTTATCCTATCATAAAACAATAAGACAAGGTATGAGCTCTCCCATGCTCCCAGAGTGTGGGTGTGAAAACCAGAACACCCTGGAAATGCACACAAAGCCTACTAAAGATCACACATCCTATCACTACACAATCGATTATACACCTCTAAGCATATATGGAAACTTATATCATTAAAAGCTTATACTGACTACTAAGTACAATTTTCCATTGACAAAGAGCCAGTTGCAGAGGGAGGTGTTTAGGCCCAGCAGGCTCAGTTGTCCAATCAGATGCGGAGGAATGATTGTGTTGAATGCTGAACTGAAATCTACAAACATTATTTGTACATACGTGTCCTTATTGTCGAGGATGGTGAGGGCAAGATGGCGATGGTATCATCTGTTGACCAGTTTGGGCGATAGACAAACTGCAGTGGGTCCAGTATGGGTGGCATCCAGGTCTTAATGTGCTTCATGATGAGCCTCTCCAAGCACATCATCATCATGATGGGTATGAGTGCAACCGGATGGTAGTCATTGAGGCAGGACAGTTGAGACTTCTTTGGCACAGGAACGATGGTGCAGAGCAGCTCACACACTTCTGCAATCATCCACAGTTTCTGGTTGGCGTGTATTGTGATAGTCTTGGAAACAGTGACATCATCGATGCACTTGCTGATGTAGGACAGATGATGTGTACTCCTCCAAGTTGGTGTGGTCGTCATTTGTTGCAGCCTTCCTGAACATGTCCCAGTCAGTATGCACAAAACAGTCCTGAAGAGCAGAGAGAGCTCCTGCAGCCCAGGTAATCACCTGTCTCTGAACCACTTTGCAGTATCTGACGAGTGGCCTGTATGGAAGAATTAGCATAACAGACAAGTGGTCTGAGTATCTGAGGTGGGGGCGGGGCTTTGCTCTGTACGCTCGGAATGTTTGTGTAAACAAGATCCAGCACATTTTCCCCCCTTGTCACAAAGTCCACATGATGATGGTTGAAATCTCCAGCGATAATATACAGACACCACAGCAAGTCTTACCGCAAACAGACAATAAACTGTGTTTCTTTTACTTTTGTTTTTCTACTTCCTGTATTTGCTATTTTGTGCCTCATCAAAATCCACAGTGAGTCGTTCATGCTGAAGGATGTCTTGATTCTTAAACTGCATCGTGAGGACAGAGGAGGCTCCTCGAGGAGCAGTAATGGAAGCTGAAGCTGTGTACATCTCAAAATATGAAAGAGGCGTGGCCACAGCTGGAATGTATAAACCATGGAGGGAGCACTGTTTGAATAACTCATCCCTTTTAATTTATATCTTCCAGTTATTTAAAATCACCATCCTCTCTATAATTCACTGTTTCACTATGTGTGAAATGTATTTTTCTTACGTCTATGCCAATTTATTTATTTATTGAGCATTTAGATTTGTGTTTATATTGTTTAAAGGGCTTGTGATTACTGAGAATAGTTTATTATATAAATGGATTATTATCTAAATATTTAAATCATACATGAATGTATTAATTGGGCCAAATATGCATGAAGATCAATGGACTGTAATTTATAATGTATATGTAAAGCTGAATGGTTTTGTGTCTGCAACAGTGTGTAACTTGAGTGATGCAACAGCAAATATTCATATTACTTTGCCTTTTGTAATTATTTATAATGTGTATATCCCATACATGTGACAGTGCTGCAGGCATCAGAATGAATGATGTTACAGGTGAATATACATAAATGAGAAACACTTTGATATTGTTTATTCAGTTATATGTCACATTTAAATGTACAGAAAGAACAAGTAAATTAAGAGTAAACTTTCACTTAACATTTTTGTAACTGTATAACAGCCATTCTGTGTCTGTAACAGGGAAACATTAAATTCAGTGGTGGTTCCCTTCAAACCTGTGTATGTTTTTTTATTTATCACAAGATTTTACACCAAATTTACATCAGACTGACTTCTTTAGCTTCCGCCATTTAATCTTGTCTTTGCTCTCACTCACTTCCTCCTGTTGTTGTCCAAAGTCATCACACACACTACCATCTCATGTTGCCTAGCTACCTTCTCCCTGACACCACCTTACCATCTCTTTCAGATTATACCCTCAGCATAAGGTGTAGTCCACCTGTGTGCACCTTCCTCCACTCCTTTATGTCCTCCTTTATTTCTCCCTCTTCTTAAAGTATGTGTTCAATGCGGCCATTGCCAATTCCCTATTAATATGTTTAAGACTGTGACTGCAGCTGGTTTCAAAGACGTCTTCTTCTTCTTTGTCTTCTTCAGGTGAGGGAAAAATGTTACTTTTGAATCTGAGCTGTGGTGAAGGTGTGTCAGTCAGCTTCAGTGAGGAGTAGATGACTGTTGTCTCTAATGAAACATCTGATCACAAACACAGAACAAAGACGTTTAGCTGTCAGGAGGTAAACATGAGAAAACAATGGCAAACATGAGGACACAGCTCATCCTCTCTTTAACCTGAAGTAACTTTAACACCTCTGCTGAATTTAATTCTGAAAACAGGAAGCTTAATGACCACAGAGGTGCTCATGTTATCATTTACCATAGTTGAACTGTTCTGTGTTCCTGCAGTACACAGAAAACATGAACGTTTCAGCTCAATGTGAGAGTCTAACGGCAAATCCTTAGGAGTTTAAAAGCTGTTAAAATGATCAGAGTGCTGTTAACACTCTCTTCACCCTGTTCCCTACTCTCACTACAGATCTGCAAACATTATGATCCACAGAGACTCCTGCCTGCGCTCATTTGTCAACCTGTCCATCACCACTGCAAAGAAGAAGGGGCTCAGAACAAGGCTGGACTGGGACAAAAAAACTGGCCCAGGCATTTTGACTAGAGGCCGGCCCACCAGGTATTATGTATATATATATATGTATGATTGCTATACATTTTACATCAGATAAAAACTTTGGTTGTAAGATTCAGACACTTATTTATTAAAAGCTAGACATTTTAAATGAGAATAAGAAAGAAGAGTATTTCTTTGTGCCCCCCTTTCACTGTTAATGCCCTACCTGGCCCCCTGGCAAAACTTTGCTAGACTCGCCCCTGCACAGTTGCTGTCAGCTACTTAGAAAAGGATTTTCGCTTCAAAACTTCCCTTCAACTTCATTCATGTCACCTAAAAGGTAAACCTGTTTCTCCATCACCTGTTCAGCTCTGATGATTCAGTAAGAACATCTCCTGGTTTCATCTTCATGTTTCCCCTCTCACCACCAGTGTTGGTCAAGTTACTCGAAAAAAGTAATCAGATACTAATTATTTCCCCCAAAAGTAATCCCATTACTTTACTGATTACTTATTTTCAAAAGTAATTAATTACTTAGTTACTTAGTGTGACCCGTGGTAGGTACCTATTTAAAATAGGACAGAGCCGTAGGCGCACAGTCAGTTAAAAAGAATTTATTTTAATACAAAATAAAAGTAACAATGTAACAGCAGCACTTAAAAACAATTAAAAACTTCACCTTATTTAAAAACAATAAGACTGTATGATTGCCCGTGAGGAACAAATCAACATAGCACACAGGTTAAAAAGGAACGGCAACTCACACATAACCCCCAAATGGGCAAAACACTGTAGAAAAAGGCAAATCTTCAGTGCCGTCTTCACTCAGGCCCACCGCTGTGCATGCAAAAGTGGTGAGACAAAAAAAAAACAAAAAAACAAGGATTTGTTTTCCACGCAGCGCTTTCACCGTCCGCGACTATATATCTATATATATAAAAAGGTTAAAACACTAAAAGAATCAATATCTGTGGTGCCTACTGATACAGAAAAATAAAACAAAACACAAAACACAACCGACAGACGCAGCAGTCAGTCTGTCGAATTACACCAGTTTAAAACAAATTAAAACACACTGATATGTCGGGTCCTTTGCCCGCAGCCAGAAATCCACCTGGCAAAGCAGCAGCTCGGTACTCTGTGAATAAAAGGCAGGAGATCACTTACGCTGGACAGTAAAACACAGGAATATTCCTCAACTGTATTGTTTTCGTTACCTGTCCACAAGTTCGTGTCACACCCTAATAAATGTGGGTCAGTGGCGGTGAAGTCCACTATACTGCTCTCACAGGAGCAATGTTTCCCACCTACAAAGGTGCAAATAACTGTAAACCTCTGCCAACAGCCAGAGCTCAAGTGGTACATTTTTGTGTAACCTACCGTTCTAACAGAAGTTTAGGGGGACCCGCATCAAGCTTTCACGGAAAAGAATTAAAAGAACACCAACTTGCCCCGCTTGGACCAAGCACTCGCAGCTTCAGGTTTGTTAGAGGAATACCTAATTGCCCACACCTGCGCTTAGGGCTGTGCGATATGACCAAAATCTCATATCCCGATATAAGACATCTATCGTCCGATAACGATATAAATCAAAAAAATGTAACATTTTCTGTAAATTCTGTGAATCCCGGACAGCTCGTCTTGGGTGAAGTGTTTCCAGCTGGGCGTCGTGGACCTGGAGTCGAGTGTTTTAACCGATGCATGAAACTATACATTTTTAGACATAGGTTATAATGGCCGCCGTTTTCTTTGTGAGTATTTATTACACAGCGTGCTGCAGGGAAAATCCTGTTCTAACGTTTGAGTGTAACGTTTATTTTTTAGCACCTAACAGCTCTTTTTTGCTTCTCATCCGTAAATACTCAGCATCTTTCACGTGATTCAGTTTATTTTGAAAAGTCTCAACAGGATCTTGAGCTTTATTGTGAAAGGTTTATGTGGAAAATAAACAAGCGGACACGCCGTGGTTTTACCGTCGTTGTTGCTAACGACAACACATAAAAACAAGCGCTTGTCCGTCCGTAGTGTGGTTATATTAAATATAAGAGAAAGAGAGAACTTTAAGAAATTAATATAGCCACTACAGTGACCATCAAAATGATGAAAAAATATTGCCGTAAACAGTTTATTTTGCGACACCACGAAACAAACGATAGCGTAAAATGAAACGATAGACGTTTTTATATCGTCAAAGGAGCAAAGACCAGCTCCGCCCACCAGGGGCGGTTCCCAGACTCCAGGTCTCACCTGTCACATTCATTACTTAGTTACTTTTTAAAAACACGATTTACAACCTGAATAGGTGATAAAGAAATAGATCTTTCAGCCCAATTCTACTTTTTCTGCATAATCCATCATACAAAATGTAATCAAATGGAAACGTCTCTTTCTAAAACTTTATCTTTTAACTTTATGCATCAAGCAAAAATGTAATTATATGCAACATTCTCTGACTGGAAGAAATTTGTTTAACATTTAAACCTATTTTCTGCACATTCCAGCACATAAAATAAAATAGTTTTTTGTGTTTACACTCACTCTTTCAAATAGATGCAAGTAAAACACAGCAGAAAATAAATAAAATCAAAGACACCTGTATAGCAGGCGGATGTTTACCCTGGTGCAGGTGTGCCGCAGTCAGTTGAAGAATCCGCAAGTTTCTCTGTGAATTTCACATTACGACGTAGCGCACTCGGTGCTTGCTTGGAAGTTTAGGGGTTTTTTTCGCTGTAAAATGTTTTCTTCCCACGCACAACGGACACTAATGTTTTTGTCACTTTTTATGTAATCAAACTCTAAATAAGGTCAGTACTTCCACGCTTTAAATGCTGCACGCTCATACTCTCTCCCGCACTCGATATATTATCCATTGTTGATCTGCACACAGCTGTTGCCATGAACGTCGCACTCGCTTACATCACTGTCATGAACAGTGTTGGGTAAGTTACTTTAAATTAGTAACTTAGTTACATTACTAGTTACTTCTATCAAAAGTAACTCAGTTACTTCAAGTTACTTGTTACTTTCAGAGTAACTAGTTACTAGGGAAAGTAACTTTGGTTTTACTCAGAATTCTCTTGTTAATGTGTTGCTTCTGTAACTGGATACCCAGCAAGATTGCCAGTCTTCTAGCTTGCTTACTTCCCACACGTGCACTGTGCCACCTACCAATAGAAAGAAAAAAAATAATGTGCACATTTCCACGAGAGAAATTCCACGCCTGGACCGTCGTTGACCGCCGCATGATTCTAGCCTGCTTTTTACATCCAACACAAAAACTGCAGTTGTGGTGCTTTCGATTGTACTCAGAACTCGGAAATTCTGCCTTCTGAATAGGAAGATGTAGGTAACACCAGACTGCAGATGAGCTGCATCCAGGGCTGGACTGGGACAAAAAAAATCGTCCTGGGGAATTTGACTAGAGACCGGCCCACCATTATAGGAAAAATCATAAAGCCTTTGAATGAAAATAAACACTGTTGTGACAGTGATGTACACTGTTCTGATGGTATATATGTATCAATCTAACAATTGTTTGTTGTAAGACTCAGATAATTATTTTTTTAAAAGCTAGAAATTTTAAATGAGAATAAGAAAGAAAAGTATTTTCTTTGTGCCCCCCTTTCCCCGTTAATGCCCTACATGGACCCCTGACAACACTTTGCTAGACCCGCCCCTGCACAGTTACCGGCTGTCAGCTACTTAGAAAAAGATCCTGGTGTTATTTGTCTCTCAGAAACAGTTCACAACTTCCCTTCAACTCATTCATGTCACCTAAAAAGTAAACCTGTTTCTCCATCACCTGTTCAGCTCTGATGATTCAGTAAGGACATCTCCTGGTTTCATCTGCATGTTTCCCTCTCACCAGATAACCAAACCGATATCATGACCAGCAGTTTTACAGCTGTGGCTCCAACAAACATCAGCTGTACTAGAAATTAATATTAAATAAATGCTAACAACAGCTGATCAAGCTTAAACGTGCTGCTGTTGTTTAGCGCGACATCCGCTGGTTTCCTCTTTCTGGCGCAAAGTGGGCGATAAATAAACAAGAGAGAAAAGCCGATCAGCTGATCACTGATCAATTTTATGATTGAAACAGGAGAGGAGAGAATGAGAGAAGAGGCAGCTGTGCAGCGTAAAGACAGAATAAATGCAGCTTTGTGTCTTTTTCATTGTAGCTGAAGCTGTGTTCCTTTTCAGCTCAATACGAAACGCGTAATATTTTCTCTGAAAACGAGACGATTCTGTTTTTTACTGGATGGTTGGAAACTCTAATAATTAACCGTATGAACAAAATAAAGTTCAACATCAGTAACATAGCACCCACCCAGCTGTATAGAAACTCTGTCATGCTAGCTAGTACGCAGTACGAAAAAGTCAGCATAACGAAAATAAACTCCACCTAAACTTGGTTTATATCTGACCCAAATAGACTGCAGGTCATAACTTCTTACCTGAAGTTCAGTTCACCTGACACTCGGACCGGCGGCCGCTTCGGGTCTCTCCTCTTGCTCCGCGATAGCCACCACACGACGTAACGAATAAGGAGCCTATCTAAATCCCAGTAACGAGTAACGTGTTCCTGGTTTTGGCATAATAACTAGTTACCGTGCTCGTTACCACAATAATAACGTAGTTACTGTAACGCGTTACTTAATAACGCGTTAGTCCCAACACTGGTCATGAAACACTCGCAAAAAATCATGGTTTTAGTAACGCAGTAACGCAGCGTTCCTACGGGAAAGTAACGGTAATCTAATTACCATTTTTGTAATAGTAATCCCTTACTTTACTCGTTACTTGAAAAAGTAATCGGATTACAGTAACGCGTTACTGTAATCCAATTACTCACCACATATCCAAACCGACATCATGACCAGCAGCTTTTACAGCTGTGGCTCCAGCAAACATCAGCTGATACTAGAAATTAATATTAAATAAATTCTAACAACAGCTCATCAAGCTTAAACGTCCTTTTGTTATTTAGCGTGACATCCGCTGGTTTCCTCTTTCTGGCACAAAGTGGGCGATAAACAAACAAGAGAGAAAAGCCGATCAGCTGATCATTGATCAGTTTCATGATTGAAGTAGAAACAGGAGAGGGAGGGGAGAGAATGAGAGAAGAAGAGGCAGCTGTGCAGCAAAGACACAGAATAACTCCAGCTTTGTGTCTTTTTTCATTGTAGCTAAAGTACGGGACAAACTGTGTTCCTTTTCATCTTAATACGAAACGCGTAATATTTTCTCTGAATGAGGGACCATTCCATTTTTAAGGAGCAGTTAGCAGCTCTACTAACTAACCTTATGAATAAAATAAAGTTCACTATCAGTAACATCATAGCACCCACCCAGCTGTATAGAAACTCCGTCATGCTAGCTAGTACACAGTACGAGTTATTGTAACTGAATGTAAAAAGTCAGCACAACGAAAATAAACTCCACCTAAACTTGGTTTATATCTGACCCAGATAGACTGCAGGTCATAACTTCTTACCTGAAGTTCAGTTCACCTGAAACTTGGACCGGCTCTCTCAAAATAAAAAAAAATCATCGGCCCATAGCCGGTCCAGCTATGCTTAGAAAAGATCCCTGCTGTAATCCCACCCACAACTTGAACCTGTCACTATAGCCCACACCTCAGAGCTGATTCATTGTCCTTGTCCTGCACCACCCTCACATACTTCTTTGTCACTTCACTCCTCTGACCTCCTCGTGTAATACCACAGTTCCTCTCTCAGGTCTCTATCATCTGCTTTCTGCAGATACACAAAGACACATTTGGTCTTAAACCAAAGTACTGAAAATGATCAATATGACCTGATCAGCTGATGCAAAGTTAAAGAGCCACCATCACCTGAACCAAATTTAACTGCAATGCATCCAACACATGTTTAAAAGAGTTTAGAGATTTTCTAACAGGACACTTGTCGTACCTCTTCTCCTGATCGATCCGTGTCGGCCCTCTGCTGATGTTCTTCTCACTGATGAGGAGGTGGCAGCTGCTGCAGGATCTCTGTCTGCAAAATCAAATGTAAATGTTTCCTATTTACTGTCACTGTCCTGGGTCTGCGAACCAGTGTTTTGAGTTTGTACTATTACTGATCTTTGTTTCATCATGGTTTATGACTGCTGGTGTTTTGGTTTCTGTTTTGTATTTCTAGTTCTTCACTTTTGGTTCCTGTGCCCCTCCTGTTTAGTGTAGGGTTAGTTCTGTCACGTTTTCTTGCTCCAGTCAGTCATGTCTCATTTTGCAGTTTGTTACTCCTGTCTCTGTTCTTCATGTTTCCTCTGTTCACAGGTCTGTCATGTGTCCACATCTCAGTGTCAAGTCCGCTTATCTGCGTTATGCTTCCTGTTTTACTTTGACTGTCTGTGTCCTGTGTCGGTGTGTTCTGCTTTGCTTCCTTCGTCTCGTTATGTGTAATTAGTCCCAGCTGTGTTTCCCTCCTGTTTCTCACTTCCTCGCTACTGTGTTTTCCTCTGCTTGTTGCTGGTTCGTCTGCATGTGTTCCACTGTTTCTCATACTGTGTCTCATCCCCAGTGTTCAGGTTTTTGTAACGTTTACTGCTTTCTTCACGTTCTTTTGTTAGTTTATCCCAGTTAAGTTTTTGTTAGTCTAAGTCCCCACCATACTCTGCTTTTGTTTGCATTTTGTCTTTCACAATGAATAAATTCACTCACACCTACGCTGTTGTTAGTGCCTGAACTTGGGTCCGCTCTTATCTTGATCATCTGCCTCGTAGATCTTGACATCTATAACAGAACTGTTACTGCTGCTGTTTCAGCATTTGTGTTATTAATATTTATGACAATATAAGATACAGTTTTTATATCAATATAAATGAAGCAAAGCGTAATGAACTGCTGGTCTGTTCCATAAATTGTCATTGCTGGAGTTGTTTAGAGCTCTGTGCGCAGTAGCGTTAATGACGGATGCGTTCAGGCAGTTACAGGCGTGCCCTGTAACCTGTATAGAGCAGTCTGTCGTGCACATAGAAAAGGTGCATAAAGTTGCAATAATACTTAAATAAATTCAGTGCTAAAGTTTGTTTCTGACATAAGGTATGTTACTGCTTTTGTATTGTGAGATACCTTTAAACCTTCCCCTTCTGTACTTACGGTGCATGCATCCATATGCATGTTATTTTTATTTTTAGACATGCGTGTCACTCAAGCTAGCAGCAGCCCATGAGAAACGGACCGAATGTTTAAGTGTTCGCTGGAGTTTGCACCCTTGGCAAGCAGAGTGAGATATGTGATGTTATATTTTATTCAATTGAACTGTGAAGCACCTTGATGCAGTTTAAAATGACCTTTTTTGTTTTATTTAATTAGTGACTGTAAATCTCAGAATTGCTTGTTTTTAAATTAACCTGATTTAATTTAAGCTTATTTTTTGTTATTGCTTATTGGTAAAGCATAATTCAAAGTGACTGTGCGAGAAGCAATTTTTCCTTATTTTGCAGTTTTCACAATGCTCTGCGATGTGCAGAGAATGAGCCTATGTGTTTGGTGAGGAAATAAGTGGCTGCACCTGTTAGAGACTCTTCTGTCATTCTTGATGCCAGGGAGTCCTACACAAAGATTGTGAGTCATAAAACAGAAAGCTTCTGTTCACACCCACACTATGTGATCACAAAGTCTTGTGCGTCATTAAAGGGAAAGTTCGCCCCATAATCACACCTACATGTGTTTGGTCTGAAGTGCTGTTTCCACTTAGATTAGTGTGAATTGCCAACAATTTGAGATGTCTGATTCATTTTTCAGGTGAACTTTCCCTTTAAACTATTTAATATGTTCACATTAAGTGTGAGCAGAATGTGTGTCTCACCTTCAGGTTTCTTCCGGACACGTCGTTTCACCAGTACAACCAGTAGAACCAGCAGCAGCCCAAATATGGAGGGAACAGACACCAGCACAGAGAGAGGAGGAGAGGATCGCAGAGCAGGAGGAGGCGGACGAGGCGGAGGAGGCGGCGGAGGAGGAGGAGAGTAAAATGAGGAGGAGAGGGATTCAGTGGAGGTTGATGGAGGAGGAGATGTGGGAGAACCTGGAGTTGATTTAAAAAAATATCTTTCAGGTTTTATTTGTTGGGTCCCCCCCGACACACACAAACTGCAAAAAAAAGAAGAAAAAACAAATCAGAAGCCTCACCTGTGACAGTGATCCAGCTGGATGGAGACTCTCCATGACCACTGATGTCACACTTGTAGAGGCCTTCATCAGACCTGGAAACATGCTGAATGGTCATGTGACCTGTAGGCTGCTTCCTGATGAGGGAGCCATCTTTATAGAAAGCAGCTGGGAGGTTGGAGGGAGTGGTCTTTGTTTTACAGAGCAGAGTGACGTCATCTCCCTCCATCACAGGGAGGACAGGACTCTGCAGGATCACTGATCCACCTCAACACAGAGACAAACTACAGCATTTCATCCATTTACACACAGCTTCATCAACACTAACTCCACACACTCAGCTTACCAGTGACTGTCAGGTTAACCATGTTACTGATGGGACCCTCTCTGGACTCACACCAGTAAACTCCATTATCCAATGGGACGATGTGGCTAAAGTTACAGGAAGAACCAGCAGTGCCTGCCCAGTCTTCACACTCAGCTCTGGTGTCTCTGCTTGTGTTTCTCCTCAGAGTCCATCCAGCAGAGCTGTCGTCCTCCTCACAGCTCAGAGACACAAAGTCTCCTTTAAAGAACTGAGAGCTGCTGGGACTCACAGTCAGACGAGCTGTGGGAGAATTTATATTTTTGAGCAAAATCGTTAAATAAACATTCTGTCTCAACAAACAAACTATATGTTAAAAATATAGAGAATTTTTTTTTGGTGTGTTTGGGGTGCAGACTAAAGGTGAAGAGCAGAGCAGCATGTTCAGCAGATGTTAAAACAGCACACACATATTATAAAATAAAGAAAATTGTTAGCTTTTTCTGCCTTGAAGTAACTCTTCAGTCCATCAGATTGTGCAACAGATCACTGTTCTGATCTCCATCTTACACATGCCAAATTTTCTCCTCCTCTTCTCCATCTTTCTTCTGATTGGCTTCCTTTCAGAAGCAGAAGGTGTGAAAAGCAGCAGCATGGGGCTGTCAGGTTGAAGCTTATGGTATGCACACTCTTACTATAAAATAAGGAACTGCTTCTGTTGAGGTTTCATCTTTAACTGCTTTAAACATCAATGTTGTTATAGAGAGTTGCAAATAGGTAGCTTTTAAAATATGTTATTGGAAATAAACAGAAAAACAGTCACCCCTGAAGTTTTGTTGTTGTTGTTGTTTGTTTGTTTGTTTATGGTTGTAATTGTTAACCTGTCATTTAAACATTCTTGTTGGATCATGACAGTTTCGAGTGTTAAAACGCTATTCTGCATCCAGGCACTGGAGGGCGTATAGCGCACTGGTGGTATCGAGTGGTTCTTAACCTTGTTGGAGGTACCGAACCCCACCCGTTTCATATGTGCTTTCACTGAACCCCTCTTTAGTGAAAAATAAAATATGATTTTTTTCAAATTCAAGACATAGATATGTTTTTTACATATCTATGAGCCGTGCATGTCACAGCGGAGGCTCTGCCGAACCCGTGAGACCAACTCACCAAACCCCTAGGGTTCGATCGAACCCAGGTTAAGAACCACTGGAGTAGTGTTTTGGGGCACAGAGGAAGAATAAATCTTTCTGTTGTGAAGCTAACACCAGCTCACCAGCTGTTCTTTACTGCAGGTTAGTAAATATGCATTAAAATTAATGTACATTGCACACCTGAGAATTGTCTGTAAATTGTGGGTTAAGGCTGCAGGTTAAATGACGCTAATGCTAGCGGACTTGGTTAATGTGGAATAGTGTGTGGGTGCAAGCTAGCCTAAACCAGAGACTGCTGAACTCTGAGGCATTAATGCATAGGTGTCAAACTCTGGCCCACGAGTCAAATTTGGCCCGCAGCCTAATTACATTTGGCCCGCGAAGTCATACCAAATTACTATTAGAGCTGGCCTACTGCTATTATACAGCTAATATATATATATATTGTTTAGTATTAAGCTTTGCTTGTTCCATATTTAGTTTTTCAGCAAAACATGTTTGAGTCCATAAGAAAAGATTCATTCTTATATCTGGAGGAAGATTTTTTTTTTCAATAAATATTGTTAGCCCGCAACTTTGTTCCAGTTTTGAATTTTGGCCGACTGTGTATTTGAGTTTGACACCCCCGCATTAATGTATAATGGACTCTGTGAAATGGTTTTTATACCATGTGTTATTTTTCTGGTTAATGTTGTGGTTAAAAGAATAATTTTGTCGTTTAATACCAAAGGCAATCATAGAGTGTTATAAGGTAACTTAGTGATCAATGGCAAATGCCTAGGGGTGTGTACCATCAAACTCTGTTTGTAGTTTTACACAACAACAATAAATGTGTTTTTTTTATTGAAGACATTATTTTTCTAAAAAGTGAAACAGTAAAAAAACAAGTTACATTGTCATTACATTAGAAACACATTTCACATAAATAAGTTAGTGCTGTAAGAAGAATTAAAATGGTTAAGATAAGATAAGATAAGATGACCTTTATTAGTCCCACAGGTGGGAAATTTGTTTTGTTACAGCAAAAGTGCAAAGTTATGTAGCAGAAATTAGAAAACACTGGAATGCAATAAAATACAATAAAATAAAAATAATAATAAAACAAGTTCATTTATTATGTTTTATAAAAAGGAGTTAAAAAGGACGTACAGGCAACACAAATGAGTTTTGTGTATCTTTATAAAGAATGTTTATTGTTAGACATTGTGGCTGTAAAGTTGTCAATGGAGAGTTTTCTCTGGGATGCTGGGATGATAGCTCCCTCAGGACTCAAACTCCGGTCAGAGAGTGGGGCACAGAGAGTGATGTCCGGATATACTTTAATGACAGTTACCAGCAGCTCAGCAGTACAGCAGTAGGCATTCTTAACAAGTGTGGGAGGGGCAGACAGGCGTGTGGTTATTTGCGCAGGAACGCACACGGCTGGAGATCGCTATTCCCCCGCACTCATGGAGAAAAACATGCCTAGTGCTCCTCGGACTCGTGATACGGCAGGACCGTCGTAAAAGCATGTGACGTCGTCACCGCAGCAAACAGTAAGAACAAAGTGGAACTTATCGGCAGAAATTAACGTTGCACTTATAGCGATGCGATTGAAATATAGGGGGACTTTCGGACACTCAAGCAACCTTTTGTTAATGTTTTGTCAAAGTGTGCTGAGAGATAAATATAGTCTCTTGCTCAGGTAATGGTGGCCATTAGGGCTGGGTATCGTCACTGATTTTTAGAATTGATTCCATTCCGATTCACAGGGTCACGAATCGATTTGATTTGATTTGAATCGAGGAAATTTTGCCTCACTCAGAAATATCATAATTCAGATCACGTATTAGTAGGGGAGACCGGGGATAGTTGTAACGTGAGTCAGTTGTAACCATTGACTGTAGAAAACATGGACGACGCGACTCCGCCTCCTACCATTGTGCAAAAATGAAGCCAAATATCCCGCTTGTGGAGGCTGCCATCTTGCAAATTGACTTGAGGTGGAGCGACTGTGTAACGCTCCCGCCCACACACCCGCTGGACATGACCGCAAACACGCCCCCTGCACTTTTTACGTAGCCCGGCTGCTCGAGTGTTTTTGCTGGTTTACCGCGACTGACGACTCGTTTAATTAAGGTAAATACAGCCATGTCACTGTTATAAAAAAAGACGCACAGCTTATCATCTTATAGTTCTAAAATCACTTTGTTGTTAATTCGTTTGCTAGATTAGCCGCTAGCATACGCACTGTGTTGGAGGCTTGTTGCTAGCTAGTTAGCGATGCTACACACCTGCTACTCTAATAGTCTGTGTTATTGAAGGATTCAGCACTTCTTATGTTTGTTTTTATCCGTTTTTAGACAGCGATGAGATCATCTGCACACTCTACAGAAGCCCAGAGTTACTGTTAATATAAAAAATATCATGCTGTCCTTTGAGATTTTAACATAAGACTGTGAGTATAATGGATCTAAAACTGTTTAAATCTTCAGAGCCCTCTACAGCCTGGTAACATGGAAACTTTAAAAACATCAGCAGAAGGTTTCTGTAGTGTAGTCTAATTTGTTCTTTTCATTTAATAATAGAGTCCATATTATATCAACAGCTACAGTCACCCTGGAGAGAAACTAGTGAGGGAGACCACCAGGACCAAGCTGGGTTTCTGGGTCCAGAGGTTTGGAGAAACTTCTTCCTTTTCTTTCATCACAGCTGTCCTGTGCCAGATGTTCTGTTGACCGACTGAGAGAGACTTCATTGAAGAAACACCAGGAAGACTGAAGCTCATCGCATTGATCAAGCAGGACTCATGATCTTCACCAGCAGCTCCCTCACAGGGAAATCTTCAGCACTCCTCCATAGCCCCCCCCCCGGAGATGGATAAACCCAGCATTTCATGAACACTGTGATGGAGACCTTTGGTTTGTGTAATGTTATAAATACTCGGATACTCCCCAGAGGCTCCAAGCTTTTACATAAAGATATTATATTCAGTCCTGTAAGTTATATATTTAAAAATATATGATCCTCTCTGGTTACTCTGGTATGAATAACTCTGAATCACTTTATGGTAAATAACACATTATCTGCAAAAAACTGAAAGAATTCCAGATGACAAGTTTGTAGTTCAACGTACAAGTGACGACCTTTGACCTTCATCGGGTTTTATTTAATTGTGTCAGAGAAAATCTCATATGCTCTTCATGCAGCTAAGTACATCAAGTGTTTAAAACAGAAGCTGTGCAGGTCTGAGATCAGCAGCTTTGTGAAACACCAAACTGAGGTCCTGTTAATGCTGATATATAGTGACACTGTTACATGAGTGATTAATCCTTTTGTTTTTTTGTCTTTAACTTTATCAATAAAGCTGCAGCTTTCACTATAGCACATGTGGTACTTTAACCTTTGCACTGTTTTCATTAGTTCATTTTGCAGTTAACATGTTGGATGATCTGTCTGCTGTCACTGGGTGGTGCTGAGGTCTGAATCTGAGGGCAGCTCCTGTAATCACAAAGAGAACAGAACCATCAAACTCAAATATAAATTTTATCCCTCAAAATTGAAATAAAGCTGATTCTTCTGTCCTCACACACTCAGGATCTGAAGTTCTTCTCTTACATTTTTTCAGTATTACAGTACTTTAATCCTTAGTTCCTGATTAATGAGGAGTTACTGAAGTACAAGCTTTTAAAAAAGATGTTACTGTCTTTACAGATGTGGCAAGAGACTGAAAACATGCTGTTGTTTGCATATATTTGATATTCAGTTCTGCACAGGAGCTGAAGCAGGGTGCAGCCTGTTGCTTTTACAGTATAATACTTGTAATAAAAGTACAGTAACAGTAATTAGTGACTGATTAGCCCGGAACGTTTCTCTTGATTTCTTTAGTAAATTCATTCACCTTCACAGATTAGCTGAACGAACCCCGATAGCCGAGTGCTCATCTTAGCTAGCTAGGTCTCAGGACCTAGCTAAGGACAGTAGTTACGGATTAGCTTACAAACACGATTAACTTACCGACAAAGTGCAGCGGGGCCTCGGGTCCTTCTGTCGGGTAGTCCAGTTTACTGAAGAACACCTCAGGCTGTCAGGTTAAAACACTCGGTCGTGTTTTCGTAGCGTAAACGCTGGCCCTCCTCTCAGAGCCTACGCTCTATCTGCTATTCCCGAACAGAGATACGCAAGTTTCTCCGTGACTGCAGCTGCCAGTCAAAGCTGCTATGATGACGTTTCACCCCAATTTAACATCACCGCGGTAGGAATTAGAATCAAACTTATGGGAAAGGAGACCCCTTGGACATCAATCAGCATGATGAGAACTATTGATAACAAAAGAAAGAATCTTTGGAAAAAAATTATCTAAGGAGAATAAATTTATTTTAGTCTGACCCCAGTCCCATCCGCTAACATGGAGGAGGCGGGGTTTATGATCTATACTGCAGCCAGACACCAGGGGGCGATAGAGACGTTTTGGCTTCATTTTTGGGGAGCTGTGGCGTTGTTTTCTACAGTCAATGGTTGTAACACTTCCAATTTCTCCAATCAGGGCTAAGTTTCAAATGATGTGACTCATCCTGTGCATGCCCAATTCAGTTCTGCTATCACATGTGAAAAATCAGCACATTTTGTCAAACACAGACAACTTAACACGAAAAAAAGTAATTTGTATGCCAAAAAGTAAGTTTTTCTACTTTATTTCAATTTCTAATAGCATTATCTGCTTTGCAGTTAAACTCATCAAACTTAAATTATGTTATTTTTATGCCTATGGGGATATATTCTGTGTAGGTCTTTAGTGCTAATGTTTTAGCCGTTGGCTGTAGTCTTAGTTAGTTCATGGCAATATGAGTCTGGGTCAGTTGTAACAGCAACAGTCTGGGTTAGTTGTAACAATAATGCAGATGTTACAACTTACCACACTATTACTTTAACTTATATTAAACAAGTTGGGGCAACGACATCAGCAGAGAGAGGTTCACTGGTCGCCTTTGTATATGCGGTTAATGCCATTGGCAACACAATTCCTCCACTGTTTGTGTTCCCACACATACATTATGCAGACCACTGTGTCAGAGATGGACCAGTAGGAAGTATTGGTAGTGGAAATAAATCAGGATGGGTGCAAGAAACAGATTTCCTCATCTTTCTGAAGCACTTTGCAAACCACACCAAGGTAAGCCATGATAAAAAGTAATGGAATTGCGATGCTGGTGCACAACTACATTTTTTCAGCTTCATTGTTATGTTCAAAAGTTGGTGCAAGAGTTGTAGGTTACAATGCCCACTGAGCCAATGAGGCCAAACTCAAGGAAGACCAACCAAAATTAATGAAATATTCAGTTGCATAAAATTCCCTATTTTGTCTTTTTTGGGGGGTTGGAATATGTTCAAAAGCTAGATTTCTGCATTCTGTCACACACACATAGCTACATAAATGGCTCTAAGTGCATTCATGTGTTTAATTAAAAAGATTACATGTTAATGTTTTCTCAGTACCCTTATTTCATTGTGTTACATTTCACACCAGGATATGTTACAACTAACCCAGACTATGGGGTTAATTGTAACATTTCACTCTTTGTGTTTGAGACCATACCATGCAATGGGTAATTGTGCTGCAGAGAAAATAGCTGCACTATTTAATAGCAGAGACATGTAAATACTTTGCATTACATTTTGAATCCACTACCTTAAAAGAGCTCCAATATACAGACAGAAATGTCAAAAATGTTACAACTATCCCCGGTCTCCCCTACATTTCCATATTTTTATAGCTATAAAAAGAGAGACACTTGCGAGACTTTATCAAAGGTGTAAGCATCACAGCAGATGCCTTTGTATCAAAGTAGCTGAGGATAAAACAGAAACACATGAAGGTGATTTTCTTGGCCTGGGATTTCATAAAAATATTCTGCAGAAGATCAAAAACGAAAGAAAACCATTAGTCAACATATGAACATTACCTGATGCTGCTGAACTGAAGCAGAGCAAAGTTACAGAGGTTTGATTAGAGACACAGCTGAATTTTGCAATTTTGCATAATTTTAAAAAGTTTAAATTTGTTCAGTAGCGTATACTGCAGAAATTAGGCTTTCTTTTCAGAAGTAAGTAAAAGTGGGAAAAAAAACAGCGGCCGACAGCGCTGTAAACAACGGTATACTTGTGCGTAATAAGCAAGCGAATAATGCAGAAAACAGATTTTTAGATGGGAAACTGTTCTTGAAGTACAGAGAGAGACAACGAGCTCTGCATGAAGTGTGATTTTATCGTGGTGGAAGCAAAACAGCAAAACTAACAGTGAATTCATGACGATGTTGCTGTGAAGCATAGTTTGGATCTTCTTTCGCTGCTGGTTCAGTCAATATTGTTTGGAGAGAGACATCAGAATCAGCGAGCTGTCGGCTTTCAGCCCCGACCGTGTCCGTGCCATCGGGTGAGAAAGGCGACATCTCACTGATTCTGATGCGTCAGCGGGTCTTTGTGCAGAATCCGTGTACTTGCTCTCATTTACTGTTTTAGCTGTTTCGTGGTTGTTGAAATTTTGTGAGATTTAACCTGAGATTCTGTCATTTTGGGCAAAGTAAACTTATATTAAAAAATTGATTCAGGATTTTAATGAATCGATATCACGTTATCCAAGCTAGAATCGATTTTAATCGATAAGTTGATAATCAAAACCCACCACTAGTGGCCGTGTACTGCGATTGGGACTGAAGCAGAATGCCATTACTTTGTATTCAATGTTGTGATACCTGAAGCTGTTCAGGGATAGCCTACTATTGTAAGAATAAAACCTTCCTGTTGTGAAGTTAATGTGGCCGGATAGGCTATTTGACTCTCTCTCTTCCTTTCTTGCTTGCTTTATCTCCTTACAAATGTTCATTAGATTAACCACACTTATACAGACTGTATATAACTACCAACTCTTCAGCCATGTTGATGGTTTGCCTATATTGGTAGCAGCTCCTGAAACGCAAGACTGCCACACATCTGTTCGACCAATGCCAGTTGATCTAAACGCCAGTTGATCTGGAACACCGGCAAGAGAATAAGCT